>NC_081425.1:23287564-23522392 GCF_949786415.1 Peromyscus eremicus | reverse complement strand
AACTGTGTGGCTAGCACTACTGTCAAGCTCAAACACCGAAACTACAAGCAACTCCAGCGCACCTAACATCCACTGGACCGAAACACTGCATCTACCATAACCGGCTTTAGCTTCAATTCTGTGCGAAAAGAAGAATGGAAAAATATTCAGAATCCATGTCTGCCTTCTTTGGGAGAAAGGGGGGTGAAATTCATTTCAATGGAAAAAAGAAATCTGCATTCTTGCACCTCCCTGGTGAGGCCTGGAAAAGGAGGAGAAGGGAAGACCTGGAGAAAATATTAATAATGGGTCTTTAGATGAGCCAAAGAGGCCCAGAGCTGGGTCTGAGCACAGGGCTAGGGAAAGGTGGAGTGTGGTGTAAAGCCAAGAGCAGTTTTTTTGGTTTTTTTTTTTTTTTGTTTTTTTTTTTAAGTTGCAGAAAGGGAGAGGGAGAAAACTGACTGATCACCGTGACCTGCCGGGCACAAGCTGCTGGATCCTCAAGAGGCACACATCTTTTCAAAAACACGCTTTACTATTTCATTGCGGGCATTTTTGTTTCTGAACTTCTGAACTCTTTCCCTTATCATCAAGTTTACTCAACGCAGTCTTAAATAAAAAAAGAGGAGGAGGGGGAGTAGGAGGAGAGAAGGAAAGGGAAGGTAGGAGAAGGGAGCCGTGGTGGTGTTGCGTTGGCAGGTAGGTACAAAGTGCAAGCCAGCCAGCCCGGTTGAGGTCAACGGAGGGTGGGCAGACTCTAGCCACCTGCAACCTACCACACATTCCTCACCCACGTTCCCTCAAAGAAACCTGCCCTGCATAGAATGCAGCTCAGTTGTGCATACCTAGCATTCACTAAGCCCTGTACTACATAAAACTGGGTGTGGTGGCGCAACCTGAAATCCTGGAGATTAAGAAGCTGAGGAGTTCAAAGTTCTGGAATACAGCAAGCTGAGGGCCAGGCTTAGCTATGTGAGACCCTGTCTCAAAAAGAAAAGAAAAGGATGAGGAAAGAAAAGGGGTCTAGGGTATAGTTCAGTGGGTAGTGATGTCCAGCACTGAATACACCAGAAGAATTAATGCCAGGATTAGAAGTCCAGTCGTCTTCAGCTACACAGCAAATTGGAGGCCAGCATAGGATAGATGAAGCCCTGGGTCCCCCCAAAAAGGAAACGAATGAGGCCTGTTTAACACTCTGAGAAGCAAATGTAAAAGCAAGTGAAAAGATGGCAACACTCCTGCTCTTCCTCTCCTGGGGTTGGACCATAGCTAGCCATCACTGCCACTGAGCTACATCCGTACCTTTGGTACCTCCTGAAGCGAGAGAAGCAAGTTCAAGGAGAAATGCTACAAATGAGAAGTCTGGCAGATGCATACCAGTGAGTTACTTCGTCTCCCAACATGGATCAAGTTACTTTTTTCTAGTTACTTTCCTTATTTATACCTAGTCCTTGGCACATAGAAAAGATGAGTTAAATTCATAGGCCAGAGATGGGCAAAAGTATAAAGTGGTCAGGAAAATTATTGCCGAAATTTAAAGGAGAAAAATATTATCAACTTTTCGTATCAAGTATAAAGAATCAAAAATTAACATTAGGGACAATATGCTTTGTTCATTTATTTTTGTCAGTGATTACACCCAGGATGTCAGTGATGGTAGGCATGTGCTCTGTTACCGAGCTACATCACCAGCCCTTTTTATGTTGAGACAGGGTCTCATAAGGTTACCCAAGCTGGCCTTGACCTCACCCTGCAGAACAAGCTGGCCTTGAACTTTCGATCCTCCTGTCTTCAGCTCCCAAACAGATAGGATTACAAGCCACCCACTCCAACTGAGATGCCAGCAACTTTTCAAAAGTCTCTTTTGCAATATATACACAGGGAAAAAAAAAAACTAACTCGGAGGATGGTAACACTCAAGGGAGAAGAAGAAAAGGTGGAGTGGAGAGAAGAATCAGGAAAGACAGTCAGGAAGAGAAAAAAAAAGGAAGTCCCAAATCAAGCCAACAACTAGTTTTTAACTTTGTAATCTTGGGTGATTCTCAGAACTTTACTTGTCCCAGCAGCAAAAAGGGTGTAAAGGAAATTCCCTAATAATCTTATCTTTGGAATAATGCACAGAAAACATCCCATGCATAGAAACGGAGTAGAAGGCGTGGAAGGGACAGCCCAGTGCAATATGACCATGAACAAGCTGCCACTGAGTGGGATCCCTGCTCTCACTTCCTGCTCTTTGAAATGTCCACTGCCCTCCAGTTCCAGCTTTTTACTTTGGACTTCACTGCTTACGGCCACCTCTGAGAAGGGAAATTGTTTCCGAGTACATGGAGTGAGGGAACAGTACCATCACATGAGCTGAATATATACCTTGGTCCCAGGGTTCCTACAGTGTTCCCACACTTTCAGAACAAAAGAAAATGCCTATTTTTGACGCAGGCCTCAGATACTGCTAATAGAGTAACACTCTTCCTGGGCCTGGAGAGCTGGCCCAGCAGTTAAGAGTAATTGCTGCTCCTGGATTCGGTTCCCAGCACTCACATGGCAGCTCATAACTGCCTGCAACTCCAGTTCCAACACCCTCTTCTGACCTTCACAGGAACCAGGCATGCATGTGACGCACAAAAATATATGCACACAAAATACGTGAAATAAATTGCGTGAAATAAAAGAAATAATGCTCATCCTCAGAGCAACAGTTCACATTGAGTTGCTTCTTTGTAGGCACCTTGGACCACACCAGGCATTTCAGACCTACTCCTTCCAAGCGTCTCAAGGATGCTTTTAGGTAAGTGCTATCACCAAGTGCATCCTACAAATAAGGGGACTGAGGACCTGATGTGTCAAGGAACTCATCTCATTGACACAGGAACAAGAGTGGAGCTGGGTTTCCGTGATAGATACGTGGTTCCAAATCCCAGTGTTTAACTACGTCAGCAAAATCCAGCATCTTCAAGAACCTTATAAACACAGGAAAGGAAGAAATCCAGTTTAGGAAAGCTTAAACATAAGAACCTTAGACTTTTCCAAATTTCTCTCCACAAAATGGAACTGCCAGTCACTGAACAGCCTCAATTAGAATTTGCTGAATCAAATTCCCATGATGCTTGGACTCTGGGAAAAAAGATGAAAAGATGCCCTGGGATCTCAGTTTCTTCATCTGTAGTTGTAAATGTCCCAAATTCTACCTTGAATTCAATCAAATGGTACATTACACCACAAGCCAAGCAAGTCCCCAAACTCTTCCAATCTCTTTCTGTCCAGAACAAATTGGTGACCTCTGAATAAATGTCTTATGGGCTAGTTTGAAGGAAGTTATAAATAAAGATTACATTACCATAAGTGTACTCTACTGTCATTGGTACTATAACTACCAGGCTAGTTCAAAGGACAGCGAATAAAGATTACATCACTGTGAATACAGCGTACTGTATATCAGAACCGTAGCTACAATGCCATGTGCCCATTCATCCCTTGATTTCAAATGATAGCTTTAAGATTACAACCATTTTCGAATAAGAGCTGGAAAGGTTGTGTCTTCCTAACTGGAGATTTTAATCAGCAAACAGAAGACTGTACAAGTTCTCGCAGGGAACGACTGGGCTTCACTTGGGGGCTTTGTTTTATTTTGTCTGGAACTGGGGCTTGCTATTCAGAATGAAAGTGTCTTCAGAATCTTGCCCAGTTGTCTGAGACGGTGGTTGCCTTGCCCTATTTCTAACACACAAGGCAGCTTCCTATCCTTGCCTTATCATTTCAAAGTCCAGGATGAGTCCTGGTGCTAACTGTCCTGACTCCAGAGTGTACTGCTGCTAAAGGACTACATACTTCATTCTTTATTGTAAGAAGTGCCTCATCAGAGAGCACCCCCTGCTTCTGGAACAAAAATGTTTCCCTCAGTAGAGCTGAAAAAGAGTTAATTTCTTACACTCAGAACTCAATCTCATTATCTCTAAATTTATCTCTGTTTGGTTGACATTTCTGGACTTTTTTCTGAGTCTCTAAAGAAATGAAGCTGTGCATACAGTTTTAGATCATGTCACCAATGGTTAAAACAGCATCCGACAGAGGAATTTATAATCCATCAAATATTTATTTATGTTTTTTTCTTAAGGATTGTTGATGATAAAGCCCACAGGCATAGATCGTACAAAATTCAAATGCATCTGTGGTTACAAAACTTTTTTTTTTTACAAGAGATGTTTTATAAGGATTTAAAAATAAAATTTTCCAATATTTCTTACCATTTTGGGGTTCTTGTGAAGTTATACACTGTCTATCATAGTATTCAATTTGATTTGAATATGTGTATAAATTATGTATGTACACATAATACATATGTATATGTATGTATCTGTATGTATTTTTTTCTTTTTTTTCTCATTATCTCCTATAGAGTTGGGTCAACAAAGTACAGACCTTGTACTTCAGACCTGGTGTAGTTAAAAAACAATATGACAAAGAAAAGGAAAAATTCAAAATAGTTCATGTCTAGGGGTATAGTTCATTAGGCAATGTACTTGTCTAGCCTGGACAAGCATGTGGGTTTGATCACCAGTACTTCAAAAAAACCAAGCATTGTGGTGATATTTTATTTGTGCTTTGATAAATAAAACTTGCCTGGAGATCAGGGGGGAAACACCAGCCATTTTAAGTAAACAAAAAGTCAGGCAGCATATGCCCTTAATCCAATCACTTAGCAGGCAGGGTCTCTGTGTGTTCAAGGTCATACTAGGGAACAGAGCCAAGTGTGGTGACACACTCCTTTAATCCCAGTACCAACCATAGAGACCTGGAGGTGTGTACAGATAGACAGTGACAAGGAAGTGAGGTAGCTGGGCTAAGAGCCAATGAGAGGGCAAAAAAGCAAGGCATAAAAAAGCATGGGTAGACAGGAAGTAACTCGCATTTGGAAGCTGCAGAGTTGGTGAGGTAAGGTTGGCTGGTGGTTTTTCCTATTTCCCTGATCTCTAAAGCTTTTACCCATATATTTGGCTCCATGTTTTTTTATTTAATAAGACCATTTAGAAATTTATCCACAAAGCATGGTGTTACATGTCTGTAATCCTTGCCCTTGGTGGTGGGGACAGAAATAGGAGCATAAGAAGTTAAAGGAAATCCTCAGCTACCTAGCAAGTTCAGGCCAGCCTAGGATAGCTGAACCCCTGTCTCAAATAATAGTAACAATAGCAATTTGTATTCAGCTTCTCACCATGTCTGTAACCCACGTTATCTTATCATGGTGTACAGGACTGGTCTCTCTTTGGGGAAGAAGCTGGAGGTCTCCTGAAAGGGCTGGATGGAGATCCAGTCCACACTGTCCCTGCCTGGGCCATTACAAAAGCCCTCCAGTTGCCCAGAGAGGTGCCAGAGGCCACTAGGTGTGAACCAGGGATGCTGTCAGTCAGCAGGGACATTTTCTGCCCCGGAAAATGTCTGTGCTTCCCCTGTGCAGCACCTCCAGCTGCCTCTGCGCACTGCCGCCCTGTCAGGATTAAAATAGCTCTGGCTTGATGACTTCACTAGTTCTCACAAACGGGCCAATTGGCAGGAGGCAAAGGCTGCTGCTCCTGAGGGGAGGGGAGGATTTCTTTTTTGTTGTTTGTTTCTTTCCATATTACTCCCAATATGAATACATGGTTTCATTTTGACTCTGAAAAACATTTCCTTTCTGAGGTTCAATTCAGCACAAACTTCACACAAATCTCCTCAAATGCCTTTAAAAGGCTCAAGCTAAACGAGGTCACTGGAAGGCAACACGGAGCATCCAGACTGTATTATAATCTCTGAGGTGAAACTTCAAGGACATCAAAACTACTGGGTAAGCTAACCTTACATAACACATTAACATTTTGTTTATTCGAGGGCCAAATACCTACATTAAAAATATTAGTGATACTTGATGATCAGCCACAATTTTTAATGTCTCATTTCTCATGTTTACTCTGGTACCTCAAGTGAAGATGTCAACACAAAGTACCAAGGCAAAAAATCTACCAGTGCCGATCAGAGTAAAATGGCAGAGGGATTTAAAAGACCATTTTTTCACCATCCAAGCTCAGGTAAACTATGGAATTAAAAAGGAAAGTGGCATAAAATGTTCATGCAACAAAAACATTATACTGCTCAATCAAATAACCAAATCTTATCTGAGCATTTAGAATATTCCCTTAGAGTTTTTCACTTTCCTTTGTAATACACCACTTATTAGTAAGAGCGTATTCTATGAAAAAGCAGGTCTTTCCTACGCTCCCAAATAATAACTCAGTGCTATGTCTGCACTGCACTCTGAGTCTGAGAGAGCAGTTAGATTAACTGCTTCAGTGCCCTGTGGACACCAGATTTATATCCAGAGAAGACTCCCATATGACTCTGGGGACATGGAGCTAATGAAATAATGTGCTTCACTGGTTAAAGATGGGGGCTCTGAAAGGGCACAATCACTTTCCTTAAGAGTGGAAGAAAGTCACTGTCATTTGTGGTGGTATTGTGTTCCCCAAAATATTGTGTACCCTAATAAACTTATCTGGGGTCAGAGAACAGAAAAGCCACTAGATACTTAGGATAGGCAGTGGTAGCACACGCCTTTAATCCTAACATTCCAGAGGCAGAAATCCATCTGTTCAAGGATACAGTCAAGCATGGTGACTCACGCCTTTAATCCCAGAAAGCGAGCCTTTGATCCCAGGGAGTGGTGGTAGAAAGCAGAAAGGTTTATAAGGCCTGAGGACCAGAAACTAGAAGCATTTGGCTGGTGAAGCTTTCAGGCTTTCTAGCAGCACAGTTCAGCTGAGATCCATTTTGGATGAGGACTCAGAAGCTTCCAGTCTGAGGAAACAGGATCAGCTGAGAAGTTGGCCAGGTGAGGTTAGCTGTGGCTTGTTCTGTCTCTCTGATCTTCCAGTGTTCACCCCAATACCTGGCTCAGGTTTGATTTTATTAATAAGAACTTTTAAGATTCCTGCTACAATTGTCTTCCCACACACCTCCATTCCTCTCGACTATCCTGGGATCCTAAGCATCCAAGCAGTGATGGATGACCTCTCACAACCACCATGATAAGAAGTCACTCACCCAACCTGCGCCAATCAAAACAACACATGAACTTGACAGTGAATATGAAAATATCTATATGACAGGGAATTTTAAAACGTCCCACAAGGATGCGTTCATTACATAAGCATATGCTGAATATCGCATGTACAGCGAGAACGGTGGATGCACTGTCCACTGGGACAAAGTGGATACCAAAATGGCCTCTAAGAACTTCACCCAGGACCTGAAAAGAGATGGCTGGTTCTGAAAAGTGTAGGCTGCACAAGCATGAGAATCTGAGCTCAATGGCCAGAATGCATGTCAAAACTCCAGGCAAGGATTCCCAACCCTGGGAGGTGGAGGCTAGCCAGTCAGCACAGCCACAGGCCAATGAGAGACCCAGTGTCAAGAAACAAGAGAGATGGTGTGATGGTTTGAAAGAAAATGGCCCCCAAAAGGGAGTGGCAAGTTAGGAGGTGTGGCCTTGTTGGAGGAAGTGTGCCACTGTGGGGGTGGGCTTTGAGGTCTCCTTTGCTGAAGCTTTCTTCTGTGTGATTGTCAGTCAACTTCCTGTTGCCTGCAAGCCAAGATGTAGCCAGGACCACATCTGCCTGCACGCCACCATGCTCCCCGACATGATGATAATGGACTGAACCTCTGAAATATAAGTGAGTCATCTCAATTAAATGTTTTCTTTATAAGAATTGCTGTAGTCATGGTGTTTCTTCACAGCAATAAAAACCCCAAGACAGATGGCTTCTAAGTATTTATTCCCAAGGTCCGCCTCTGGTCTTCACACACTTGCACATACATGTTTATAACACACAGACGGACACACAGACAAAGACACATAGACAATATATTTCACTCAGTCCTTTCTACAGCTATAGCACTGTGACTGCTGTAATCATAGCATGTGTCTAAGTCAGAGGTCAATGCTGGGTCTTTTCCTCCATCCCTCCCTCTCCATCTTATTATTTGAAAAAGGCTCTCGCTGAGACTAGAGTTTGCCAATAGGTTACATTGCTGTCCTTCAAGCTCTGGAGATCTGTCTGTGCTGGCTGTCCTGCTCCCTGCCACCTGAGGGATACAGACGTGATGCATCACACCCATCATTTTCTGCTGGTGCTGGAAATCCCAACTGCATGGAACATGCTTGAAAGGCAAGTACTTCACTGACAGCCATTCCCTCAGCCCCTGCTGTCTTTCTACACTGACCTATTGTGATGCTTGGTTTTCATTGTCAATTCAACTAGATTTAGAATCACCCTGGAAAAAAGTGTGTTTATGAGTTTCCAGACTGAGCAAGGAAGGCACACCCTGAAAGTGGGTGGCACCATTCCACGGGCTGGGTTTTGTCATTTCTCATTGCTTCCTGACTTGGGATCCAATATGACCAAGCACCACATACTCCCGCCTTCATTCCTTCCCTGCTATGATAGGCTACGTCCCTTTTAAAAACATAAACCAAAGTGCTCTTCTTTCCATATGTTGCTTCTTGTAAGGTATCCGGTCATAGCAAAGAGAGCAGTGATCAGTATACCGATGGAAATAACCTTGGAAGAGTTTGGCTATAGTTTTGGAAGAAAGCTCATGAGATTAAGAGTTTTCATGCCTTGCTCAAGAAGCTAATGAAGATTTTAAGTAAATATGAGCACTGAAGGTCAACTATAAAATAATATTAAAAACAAATTCATTCACACAGTGCCAGAACAAACTGAGTGATCAGTCATGGTAACGTCAATAAGCATCACATTTGAGAACCATAAAAGACCTTCATTAGACTTAAAAGAAATCACCTTTTGCTAATAAAGCCTATAGAAGTTGACAGATTCCTGCCAAATTACAAAGCTACATAGGTATGAAATTACCATCTCAGATTCAACACTAAGCTTTATTTGCCCTGCCTTTTCTTTGTTATTCTAAGTCAGATGCACACATACATATAAATGTGTTATTCTGTATCTGATTCATATTCTTTTTTTGTTTTGTTTTGTTTTTGTTTTTCAAGACAGGTTTTCTCTATATAGTTTTGGTGCCTGTCGTAAAGCTCACTCTGTAGTCCAGGCTGGCCTCGAACTCATAAAGATCTGCCTATCTCTGCCTCCTGAGTGCTGGTATTAAAGGCATGCACCACCACCACTCTGCCTGATTCATATTCTAACACACTTTATACAGACGTACAGATGATACTTATCTGAATGACTCAGACACACCCAATATTACATTAGTGTCTGTTTCATTTACATGCAATTCACCAACCCACTCCCACATATTGTACACAGCCAATATTATATTAGTGGTAGATAATATGCATATACCTGTAGGCATACCATGCTGCTGGATATGTCCACAACTCACATATATACTCAATATTATTCTGTATCTGATTTGTCCACCCACAAATCTATGTGTTTTTCATTTATTTGTATATTTCCATTGACATATACACATATAAAGAAGCTTAATTTGCTTATAAAATAATAAATGCAAATGTAAACAAATCATGCATGAAACTATAGGAGAATTATAGCATATTATCAGGTAACTTATTTGCATCTATGACTTCTCAGCAACCCAAGGAATATGAAACCAATGATAAATATGGATGCTTGATAACAACATAGGGATCCAAGTGCATGAAGACTTTTGGTTTTTAGTTCATGCTGAGGATAACAGAGATGTTTGTATTGTACTGTTTTCACACTGTGGGACAGGTAAGGGATAGAAACAGAAACCATGGTTGGATTCTGTGTCCTTGTCCTAGGATGAATTTCCCGTTTCTGTGCCCACATGGTACAACATGTGAATGTGCCACAGTATTTGGTATTCTGGCTCCAGAGTATGACCTGAAGGACATGATTCCCCCTACACAGGAGCTGACAATAGCTCTAGATGACTTCTTTTGACATGTAAAACTTGGATTCTTACAAGGTTTTACGTGGAACAGTGTTAAGAACCTCTGAGTGTTCCCTGAAGGGCTGTGTATGAACAATTCAGAGGCAGGGACAGACGAAACTCCTCTTCGTAACTAGTTAATGCAGTAGGTCACAGGCACCTAAGATGTCCCTGAACAAAAATGATGTAGAAGAACTCAGGGAGACCTAAATGGGGACTGAAGGCCCTGAAGGAGCAGGAAGGGGCATTAACAGAGATTAATGTGTATATTCAGTAAGGCCTGCTGTCCTACAAACAAGACTAACATGTAAATACAAAAAAAAAAAAGAGAGAGAGAGAGAGATGCAATACCCAATGGCTACAGTTGCAAACTGCACAAAGTAAGTTTCTAGAGTCTACCAAACCATATAGGGAGTACTGTGAATTTTGCTTTCTTCTTTAAGCTACATGTACTATGGCATTAGTCTACTTTTACTTAACCATAAATAATTCCACTTTATCATTAAGTATGGGCATTACCAACTCATATATGCATTATACTGAAAGGTCTTGTGTGTTGCCAAACTATGAGGCATCATTTTATGATCTTCTGGGTAATATTCTCCCTGTTTTAATGAAGATAGGTAAACACAAATAATAGTGAGATATACTATATTGAATATATATATTTATTTCTTAGGTAAAACTTACTGATAGTTACTAACTGGAAAAGAGGCCTTTTGACTTGGAAGGTACTAATCTCTCCAGCCTTGGAAGACTGCTATAAAGGTCACAAGTGAACTCTTAAAAATGATGCATTATTTCTCAAAGACAAATGCTTTTGGCAAACAAACCAGGGGTACTTTGAAGTCCATTTTAAGATAAGGTCTTAGTCCATCCTTGGCCCAAGATAAGGATCTAAAAGAGCAGACTCTGGGCAGATGTTTAGGGGACAGCGTAGGCAAGGGAAGCAAACTGCTTCTCAAAAACTGCAATATGAGTCTAACATAGTGGCACACTTGAGAGGTGGAAGCAGAAGGAACATGAGTTCAAGGCTATCTCTGGCTGCACAGCAGCTAGACTGGGCTAAATCAGATCCTGCCTCATCAACAACATTAGCAAAATGGAAAGAGAACCCTTCTGTCAAGGAACACAAGAAAACCTTCAAAGTTTAATGGGCCAAGTATAAACTAATAATCAGGCTTGCCAAGAAAGAATTTGAGTAACCATGCAAAGTGCTCCAAAGTCAATTAAAAAAAATATTGCTTCATTAAATAAAGGCCAAAGAAAATAATGTTTTTGCAAGATGAAAAAGAGTATGTGTATAAAACAGAATGATGGTTCTCTTGATCTTTATTAAGGAAAGCACTGTAAATATGAAACAGGTTAGAGAAACCCAGTGTCTAACATAAGGGTGAGACCAAACCTAATTACTAAACCAGATAGATCTACAGTAAAAACAAAACAAACAAACAAAAACCATAACTCGCATTGTCAGATTTAAAGACTCACGGGAGAGTCAAGTGATGGTGAGGCAAACGTAAATGTGCATTGTAAGACATCAAGACATGGAACAGAAAGGAAAACAGGTAGCGGGTACCCCGTCCATTCAATTCTGGAAACAACAAAACAGTAGGCATTAACTGCGTAGTGTAGGTGAGCACTCACTCTGCCTGATGGTGGACAGACTGTAGACTACCTAACACAATTGCAGTATGCTGTAGTTGGGTGGGGAATGACCCTAAATACTCCCACTATAGGCTTAATGGCCAGCCTCTTGGGCTACAGGTAGGTAATGGAAACTTTAGGAGGTGGGACCTGGCAATGGGAAGTCAGGACATTGGGTTAAACTTTGAAGGGTTGTCTTTTGACCTAGCCCCTTCCTCTTCTTTTGCTTTCCACCTACCATGAGGTAGATGGCCTCCTGGTCAAGGCATTCCCCACCATAGTACTCTCTCACTCACAACTACTGGGCCAAGCACACAGGGACTAAAACTTCTGAAATGATGAGCCGAAATAAACCTTTACCCTCACAACTTCATAGTCTCGGGTACTGTGTCCCAACAACAAAATGCCAGCTAACATGCTGTAGAGTAAACCACAGAGCAGCTTTAAAAATTACACTTTGCTATGGTTACAGTATAAGAGAGATGACAGGGAATTGATGATGTCCAAGAGAACATCTTCATGAATGATATTCAGCCAAGATTGTACAGGAAGGTGAGGAAGCCTGTACTAAGCTCTCTGGTGACCATGATGCCAAGTCACAGAGATAAGCATCTGTGACAGTTTGAATGTAATTGGCCTCCATCATCTCATAGGGAGTGGCACTGTTGAGAGGTGTGGCTTTGTTGGAGTGGGTGTGGCCTTGTTAGAGGAAGTGAGTCAGTGTGTGTGTCAGGGGAAGGCTTTGAGACTTCCTGTGCTCAGGATACCACCCAGTGTCTCAGTTGACTTCCTGTTGCAAGACATGGGACTCTTAGCTACTATTTCAGCACCATGTCTGCCTGCATGCTGCCATGCTCACCACACCACCATGATATAATGGACTGAACCTCTGAAACTGCACATGAGCCACACTAATTACCTATTTTCCTCTCTAAGAGTTGCCGTGGTCACGGTGTCTCTGCACAGCAATAACAATACCAACGAAGACAGCATCCTTTGGCATCAGTCTGACAAATAGGATAGGATTTGTTAGAGGCAACATCCACTTAGCCAGCTGTCTGGATGAACCAATGATCTCCAGTCCCTTTGTAAATCATACTGAGAAATGCACCTGGGATGTTTCCAACCAAGCAGGTGGCTCTTTTGAGCAGACTGAAAACCTCTGCTCCCATCAGTGGAGGCTCACCAGAATTAAAGTAGTTTTTGTCCTAAACTTGTTTATTTGATAATACCATAGTGTACTGATTACTAAAAACTTCAAAATAAGAATATGAAAAGTAGCAGAGTACCTAGGAAAAGAAGTGCATTGCTGTGAAAATGTTCCAAGATGAGCCTACTATAAAATAGTATTTTTCCTGTTATTAAACAGGGCATGGATATTTGTAGAATAATAAAAAATAATAATAAATTACAAATAGCTTCACCTTTACTTCATTTTTAAGAAATGAACCAAGGGACAATCCAGAGGAGACTGATTTTTGTGAAGAATGATAACACTTGATCTAATTTGCTTTTATGTTACTGTGACAAACACTGACCAAAAGCAACTAGGGAAGAAAAGATTCACCTCACGGGATAGAGTCCATCAACTAAGAACACAAGGGAAGGAGCTCAAGGCAGGAACCTGGAGGCAGAAACTGAAGCATAGACATCAGACAAATGCTGCTTCCTGGCTTGCTTAGTTTGATTTCTTTTACAACCCAGGACCACCTGTCCAGGGGTGGGCTATCCACTATGACCAAGTCATCATACCCAGGTCTATAGATACAAAGAACAGCAAATTAGTCAATTCACTTTCCAGGTACAGCCAGTCAGCGCTGTAAATAAGACGCAGTACCAACCACGGAGAAGAAAATACCTTGGTCTGGAGATGATAGGGTGCCATGACAATAGTGAGATTGTAGTGCAAACCTAAAGAGAGAGCTCATGCAATTCTGCAAACACTCTACAAAGAAGTGGAATAATACAAGAACAATATTAAGAAATGTAAAATCAACAGGATTTGGTGACTGAAAGGAGGTAAAAGGATATGGGATAAAAGTGACAGATGATCACCTGTTGGGAACATGAGCTTGAAATGCTGTATATTATATCCAGAAGGAAATATGTAACTAACAGTTGACTATCTATAACCAAGGCCCAAGAAAAATGAAGGTGACTATTTAATTCGGAATTTGAGCCTGATCGCACAAATGGGCCTGCTCGTAGAAGCAAATACAGAAAGGACAGGATGGGGAGAAATGTTAAACACTTCCAAACACCAGTTTTAGAGGCAAGAAAGGAGAGTTCACTCCCTCAATACACAACACAAGTGTGTGATAGATGGAAAAGAGGCAAGGGACTTCAGAAAAGACCTTCCACAGAAAGAGTCATACGGACATTGTCATGGTGACCTAAGTCACTTGATGTCTATTTGTAGTGGCCCTTTTCCAAATTTCCTACAGCATGCCTAAGGCATTGATAATCATGGTTTGGGTCTTTCTGCGCATATGTAGTAGATGAATGAATGTTTTCCCCCAAATTCCTAGGATGTCTTCACCTCCAATGTAAAGGCAGATGAGGCACCTGCAATGTGACTGTGCAGTGCAGGATTATGCCCTCGTGAAGGAGAGCCCAAAGCCAGGGTTGTAGAGAACAGGCAAGGTCCTCAATGAATCCCAAATATGAGAAAGACACAGTGTGAGAGACACAGAGAAAGACAGAGACTGACGGACCCCCCAAAACTCCTTCATTCTCCTTCTGCCTTATGAGGAGACTTTGGCCATCTGCAGCCCAGGAGAGGCCTGTCACTAGGAACTGAGCACACAGGTGCTCCGTTCTTAAATTTCCTACAAGAAGCCCATGAGCAGAAAAGTTCTTATAGGACAATGGGCAGGAGGGAAGGGGAGAATGTGGGCAGGGCAGATGGAAGGAGAGAGGAAGCAGTCACAGGAAAGGGTATGCCACCAAGAAGAGGACAGTAAAGACATCCACAGTTAGTTAGTCCAATGAAGAGCAAGGTCAAGTATGATATCATGAAGACACGGCATGCAGCAGTTTGGGAAACCTGGAGCCAAGTGTGAGCTTCCCAACAAGTGTTCACACTCAGATGCTGGGGTCAGAGAGCAAATGGAGGTCAAGGAAGCTTTGAGGAGCTCTCCTTCAGCTGAGGAGAAGGGAGAGAGTAGGGGATCTTACCCAGAAAAAGAAACAGAGTAAAGGAGGGATCTTTAAAATATATAACATGAGCCAACAGCTTGCCTGGCCTACACAGCAAGATCTTATCTCAAAACTCACAACTAACAGACAGCAAGCAGGCAGATGCAGACAGATGCAGGCATTTTCATCTGGAGGAAGGGCAGTGGATTGCAAGCAATGCTGTCAGCAACAGCCTTGGGCATGAAGAACTGGGCCTCTACAGGGTGAGAAGGAAGGAGGGAGACACAACCTGGCAAGGGGAGGAAAGATGAGCTGAGGAAGTAACCCAGGAAGCTCCAGGTTTCTAGAGAGATGCTTAAGTTGTGACGCTATTCCTCCCTGTGTGGGGACCTTGTTCCTGCATAAAAACTGTGGGGTGCTCAGGCAGGGCCCTTCCTGGGGCAAGTCTGTAACATTTCCTTCATGAGTAAAAGACGCTAGTTTTCGTTTATAGAATCACACGTGGCAAAGCTATCGATAAACCCAGATTAGGCTGAAGTGATGGCTCAGTGGGAAAGAGCACTTTGCTTTGCAAGCGTGAGCACCAGAGTTGGGATCCCAGGACTCACAGAAAAAGCTGCCTGTGGCCACACCTGCTATTAACCCAAGAGCTGTGGGAAACAAGGAGCATGGCTGGGACCTGATGATTGCCAGCCTAGCTCCAATTTCAGCGAGACGCCCCATCTCAAAGAAATAAGGTAGAAAATGACAGAGTGGCCGCCTGACGTCTTCCTCGGGCCTTCACAACATGCCACATATGTGCTTGTGTCCAAATTACACACATATGTACACCATACACAGATACTCTACACACACACACACACACACACACACACACACAAATCAATAAATATAAACAAACAACAACAAAACAGCAGGAGCCCAACAATCACAATTCATACAAGCTTTCAATCTTAATATATTCCTACACACACATACCATGCACATATATACAGTAATGAAATGGAGGCATCACCAAATAAAACTAAAAATAAAGCATACACCATTCATTACCTTTCTGGAGCTATGATGCTGATGATAACATTAGCCATCACATCTTGCTGTGATAAAGATTACAATTACTAATTCTGGCAAGGTGAGTTAGCCCATATAAAAGTAACACCGTGGCTTTCAGACTAAAACATGGCAAACAATGGGTGGACTCCTAGTTACAACCTGCCCATTACCCCAGGAGCATTCACTCAACCTGAGGAACATATAAATTTAAAAAAGGGAATTAATCATTATTTTACAGGCTGCTGGGGAATGTTGTCAGCAACAGCCTCAGGCTGCAATATGTACGGCTAAACTTTGTTACTGTTCATAAAGTTTTAACAAGTAGATGAATGATGAACTAAAGTAGATCTGACAACCAATAGTTAAAAGAAATTAAGATCCAAGTCCCATCACAGTAGTCCAAGAGACAAGACTCTTTGATTTGCCATGGTGCAATCCTGGGTGGTAATTGTTATTATTTTAAAATGATGCTGATGGAAAAGAATGAGCAATTCTCTACATATTGAGAGAAAAGCATAAAACATCATGTAACAAATCAGCAGCATCTCTTAAATTTTCATTCCTCTAGAAACAATTAGATCCCCTGCCACAGGAACTTAGAACAGAAGACATAATGCAAGGGTAGGGTTCAGTCCTCATGATGAACCCTTCCCTCCTCCCATCAACTTTTCTCCACAGAAGACCCCTAAATAGAAATGCAAGTTCACCTGGAAACAAGACAAATGAGAGAAGTCCTCTGCCACTCACCTTTACCCCAAATTATATCCCACTTTAATGAGCCAAGCACATATCGCCATGTATATTTCTGTCTACTTTTGAAAGTTTCATACATATATAGAATGTACTGTGATCATACACAAAGCTCCTCATTATCCTCCAGGATCATCCTTCTTTTCCCTCTGAACCCTTTTTTCTTCTCACTTTGTCCCCCAGTGGTTACATCACCAGAGAGAATGATCCTCGTCCAGCACCATCAACAGTCATTAGCACAATAAGCATCCCCCTCCCCTTTATCCACCATGGAAAGTCAGAGGGCCCAGTCTAATGCAGGTACCCAGAGCTGCGTGTTCGTGGCTGCAACAGCAATGTCAGATCTGGGTGGCAGCATTTCATGACACTCTTCCCCATCCTCTGGCTCTGAAATTCTTTTTGCCCCTTTCCTGTGATGTTCCCCGGGCCTTGGAGAGGTGGAGATGGGTTGATGTCGGGTTTAAGGCTGAGCACTCATCAGTCACTTATTCTCAGCACTTTGATCAGATGACTGGTCATCATGTGTCATTTGGGGGCTGGGAAGAGGGGTACCAATAGCCTTGATTGGTTGCAATGGTAAACGAATAGGGAGAACACACATCAACTAATGTTTCTAGGGAAGTGTCCGCATAATCAATTGCTGCATTTTGCTGGAGTCTTTTAGAGTGCTTGTACATAGATAACACGTACTAATTAAAAGAAATTAAAAAGAAAAATTAATGAAAATATGAAGATCATAAAAATGGGCACAAATGGATTTCTGCAAGCCCCTGTATCTTTAATACTTGTAATATCTATATAAAATTTATAAAATTATATTAAAGACTAAATACAAGAAATTAACACTCGTCAGAAATAGCACATAAAAAGAGAAAAAGAAGCAAATAATCACTACAATATCCCTCACAATTTTTGAAACTTAATTTTCTTAAATTAGCTGATTTTATTTGCCACATCTTTACTCAAGATTATCTATGAGCAGGAGATGTGACCATATAATTTAATTCATTACTTCCTTCTGGAGTTTTGTCATTTGTTTGTTTTTGTTTGGTGTGTGTGTGTGTGTGTGTGTGTGTGTGTGTGTGTGTGTGTGTAGGGGATGGAAACAATAAGTGAAGAGCTGTTACTTTTTAAATATAGGATTCTCTCACCAAGCTGGTAGTGACTAGAAACTTCATCCCTCCTGGCTAGCTTTCATAGTGCTGGAAGGTGCTACTTCTGGCACCAGAGGAGAAAAGTAGTCATCATTCTTATCCAGCTACAAATGCAGTGAGGTACAATAACAACTGTTCTGACAAGATGCACCCACAAATGCAATAATGGCACAAATGGCATTGGAGAACTGCTTTCTGATTGGATTTAAGGCCTGTTCCATGAGATGGAACCCATACCTAGCAATCATCATCAGAGCCTGTGGCTACATTGGTCATAGTCCCTGGAGGAGAACCCAATGCTACTCTTCTGCTAAATGAACATAGTATTAAACTGATTCTTAATGACTTACTGTTAAACCCATAAATTAATGCATCTCTCAACCCTCATTAGAGAAGCTTCTTCTTGAAGCAGACAGAAATTAGCAGAGACCGACAACTGGTCAACATTCAGAGAATAGAGACTAGGGAGTGCCCAGCTTAAATGGGGTGTCAATATCACACCCCTCTCCCCAAAGTTCAGAAGTTACTGCAGAAAGGGGGGTGGTGGAAAGATTATGTGCCTGAGGCAGTAGAACACTACAAGGGAACAGTGTTTGGGGGGCACAAAGGGGCAGCTACACATATAAGCTCCCAGCAATTGTGACAGCATGTACCAGGCCTGTACAAGCTCAAGGCAAACTAAAATCCCAGCATGGAGGCAGGGAGAAGGGTACCCATTCCCACCACTAGCTGAGGAGCTAAAGGCCATCAACAGCTGCTAAGGAAGGAAAGTCTGTTTTCCTTGAGAGTGTGACCTCTGGTCGGTAGACCACACTCCAGTGAGGTCCCCACACCCAAGAGTATGTGGGCAACACAAGCTGAAATTGATGAGATTTAAAAAAATAAGAGAACAGGAAGTTATGTGGGTAGGGAGGTAGAGGATTTCTGGGAGGAGCTAGGTGGCAGGGACAATTATGACCAAAACACATTATATAAAATTTTCAAAGGATTCAGAATATTTTAAAAAATCATTCCAGAGTCTGTTGTCATGGATTGGGGAGAGACATTGGACTCTCAGGCAGCCATGCTGACCTTTGCACTTCCCTAAATCTCCGATTTATTTGAGACATGGGAAGTGCCAAATCCTGCTACCTCCTGCTTAAGGAAATGCTCTGTCAACAGTCACTAGGCTGTGCTGAGTCTTTGAATTCAGCTGGCCAAGCTGCTGAGCTGGGGACAGGGGACTTAAGAAGTAGTGTTCTAATAGCACCCACAGGGAAGCTCCCTTGGGCCACTTAAAAGGTTCCCAAACAAACACAGCCTTAAAAGACACATGTGCACATGTCCACAGAACAAATTTGTGAAACAGAATAACCAACTCCGAGGCCCCCAGAACCAATGCAAATCTAAGACAGAAGTAATCTGGAGAACTCCCATTGCTGTGCTTACCTCGTGGAAATACCATCCCACAATTGTGGGACTGGGACCCCAGTTAATTCTATTTAACTCTACATATATAAATCCACTATGCAAGTTAAGGTCCAAAGAAAAGTAATACCTAGTTAAAAAAAACATTTCAATCTTCCTATCTCACTTTACCTCCAATAAGGCCACCACAGCAACATACATAACCCAGCAATATGACCTGTTTGCTGTTTCCTCCTATATAGAAGATATTTTCTGCATGCTGATAGCCTAGAAAAGCTGAAGTAGCCATGGAAAAGAATCCCCATCCTTTGCTAATTTCTCATTCTTTAAAGTACATGTGCACATGAACATTGTGCCATAGCATTCCCGTTTCCCATGACATCTCATTCTTTAAAGTAGATGTGCACATGAACATTGGGCCATGGCGTTCCCATTTCCCATGACATCTCTAAAGGATGGAAGCAACTGAAGGGAAACACGGAGAACACAGAGAGCAGCGGTCACCCAGTGAGAGCTGGACCCCTGCAGAGCCACAGCATGCCTTCCTCTGACCAGCCTCCACAGAGGAAAATGTTTCAAGACCAAAGGCAGTAGATGCTTGGAGACAGCCTTCATTGACTTAAGATCCACTAGATCCCTTTTGTTGTTGTTCCTTTATTATCTAACTTGACCCTACTCGCATTCAAAAATCTGGAGTTGATGGATTTCAAGTGAGCTTTTTTTTTTTTTTTTTTTTTTTTTTTTGGTTTTTTTCGAGACAGGGTTTCTCTGTGTAGTTTTGATTTCCGTCCTGGATCTCGCTCTGTAGACCAGGCTGGCCTCAAATTCACAGAGATCCACCTGGCTCTGCCTCCTGAGTGCTGGAATTAAAGACGTGCACCACCACCGCCCAGCTCAAGTGGGCTTTTGAGTTACGGCCAAATTTACTTCTACCTAACTTGCCTGAGGGCTAAAGCCTGGTCAAATGTGGCATCTCCTCGAAAAGGAGGGCAAAGAGGCAAAGAAGTGAGGAACCGACACAGGATGCTTGGAATGTTGCTGGATACCCAAAGGCAGCATTTCTACAAAGGATCTCAGGAGCACAGCTCGGCAGGGTTTAAGAGGACTCAGCTGCAATGCTACTCAATTCAACAAATATTTACTGGGCATCTTTTGCCAACTCAAATGTAAGAAGGATTCCAAACTCCATTTATATTCGTAGGATATAAAACAGTGCTGGAACAAAAAACAATAAGCACTTAATAAATGATAAAAAGACAAGAAGGATGAGACCCCTACAGGACAAGCAGTTAGCTTAAGTACCAAGGACAGAAAGATAAATTGGGCAACAAGCGACTTAAAGTGGTGGTGGCCAGTGATTTAATCGGAAACCATTCCCCGTTTCCTAAGCTAGCTTTTGATTTAATCACTCGCTTTTCTTGACAGATCAAATCACAAAAGGGATAAACCAGCTTAAAGAAAAGAAGCTTCCAGTTTCCATTACATTTTCTTAAATCTTTTTTGAGACAAGGTTTTTTGGTGTGCCGAACTACCCTCAGACTTAGTATACACCTTACAGTGGCCTTGAATTTCTGATTGACCCTCCTCCAGCTCCAGAATGTTGGGATTATAGGCACTCACCACCATTCACCATTCATGTATGTAGTACTGGGGACTGAACTCAGGGTTTCATGAATGCTAAGCAATCACTTTACTATCTGACTTACGTCCTCAGCCCAAACTTCAAAGCAAACTTTAAGTTAACATTTTCTGTTCATTATCTATTGTGGATTTGATAACATAAAGCATAAATTTAACCTACATTTAAGAGCCACGGGCACAGTTATCATCTCAAAACATTGTATAAAACGCACACAGTATCAGCTTCTCCTTCCACACTAAACTCACAAGCACAAGAAGAGAAATAGTAAGACACTGATTCAACAACATGGAAAGAGGCACGTGTCCACACAAGCACTCTGTACAAGAAACTTGTCCAGCCTGGCAGCAGAAACTGTCTCTAAAGGTCTGAGAAATAATCACAACGTAATGAAAGGTTTGCAAGCTCAATTCTGACACTAATGGAGACATTTTGTTATAATTGCCTATACTTTGAAACTCTTCCTTTGTAGCCCCAAATTGAAAACAGGCCAGCTGTATCTGAATACCACATGTACTTTGAAAAGGAAGGTTTCTAATGTTTTCAAATTAATTGTGCTGTTGCCCAATTCTGTGACTGTCCTAAAAATGACAAGATTGTGGGTTTGCACTAGGTGAACGGCATGGTATATGAATGATCTCTCAATTTTTTCACTATATGTTTTAAAGCTTAAAAGATTTATTGTTTAACTATATTTAAAATATAAGTGTTCTACTTTGCTCCTCTGTTGTGATAAAGCATTGACTAAAAGCAACTTGGAGAGGAAAGGATTTACTTGGGTGTACGTTTAAGATAAGTCAAGACAGAAACTCAAGGCAGGAACCGGAAGGCAAGGACTGAAGCAGAGACTGTGGAGGCAGACTGCTTACTGCTTTACTTTCCATGACTTACTCAGTTTGGTACTTCGACAGCCCAAGACCACCTGCCCACAACACACTAGGGCCCCCACATCAGTCATTAATCAATAGACCAGCCCAAAGGCATGCTCACTGGCCAGTCTGATAGATGCAATTCTTGAATTGAGGTCTCCTTTTCTTAGATGCCTCTGGTTTATCTCAAGTTGACAAAAACTAAACAATATAGCAAGTGTTTTCACAGTCATATGTCCTAGTCTATGCTGCTATAACACACTACCTGATTCTGAGTAATTTATGACGAACAGAAATATAATAGATTCCTTGTAGAGGCTGCAAGTCCACGATCAAGGCACTGGCAGATTCAGTCATCTAATAGACTATGTTCTCTGCTTGCAATATGGCCTCTGGTGACTGTATCCTCAGAAGAGAGGAACGCTGAGTCTTCAGGAGGTGAGGGAATAGAGGACCAAGTCAGCAGAACATGGAGAAACGTCTCTGTAGTGGTCCTTAATTCCACCTCATGAGAGGCAGGCCTCAAAACCTAACCATCCCTTCAAGGCTCCACTTCTCAATACCACCAACACTATTTCAATACCAGAATTTTGGAGGAGACATATCCAAACACGGACTAGAAGTATTCCACAACACAGTAACATAAATCAGTTTAAGATTCCTCACTTTCTAATTCGCCTGTTGTCAAGAGTGCACTCCACACTGAGAGGATTGTGGCTTCTGTCACTTTTCAGCACCACCATCTACATGCAAAAATTTGAAAAGTATGAAGATGAGCATTAAAATGCTGTCATTACTCATGCCATAACTGGTAAGCAGAGAGCACTACAGGATTTAGCCAACTAATCATGGAATGTGAACCACTGTACACAGATAGTGGCCCGAGAGCCAGAAGTTCTGTATAGCAGTTTGCACCACTTCATGTGGGAGATGAGCATGCCTTGGTAAATTACTCAAAAGAGCTCTAAAAGTTGTATATCACAAGTTCAGTATGAAAATAAATCAAAGCAATGTGCAAGAAGCCACATGATAACTGTGTGGTGGTTTAAAAAAATAACAACAACAAAAAGAATGAGTTTCCGGAGATTAATTTCTCTAGGAATCTCAAAAACGCAGTTAGTCACCCACTTTTGCTTATAGTATTAAACTGCTTAACATTTCCTGTGTGTTTTCTCTTTCACAAAGTGCCTGTTTGTCTTCTACCAATTATTAAACTCAGAAATAAAGCCAGGCGGCCTCACCTCTTTCACCTGCCCTTTAGACTAAAGAAGAAACAAATTATTTCGTAACCTTACAATAAACAGTGTGGGTTTGGGGAGTATTGCTTTCCTTATTTTTGAGACAATGTTTCATGCAGCTCAGTATGGCCTTGAACTCTTCATTTGGTTCAGGATAGCCTTAAATGTGTCATCCTCCTGCTCCCAAGCACTGGGATTACATGAGCCACCATGCCTAGCTCAGCATTATAATTGTGTTGATTTTGTGTTCTTCTGAGCAGGAGTCTCAGCCACCCAGGATAAAGGAGGAGGAAAAGAACAGTAAGAGAGAAGTCCAGGGAGTCTGGACCCAGGAAAGCAATGTAGTGAGTGCTTCTTATCTGGAAGCACCTCAAATTGTGGGAGTTTTCCTTCTTTTTCATTAGCATATCATTGCACAAAGTTTCCATATATACACATAACATTCTTTAATTATATTCACACCACTTTACACATTGCTGGGACCCTTCCACTGTCCCCACCTGTTCCCTTTCATGTCACCTGATTAGCTCCCTTTTATTTTCACACCTTTGCCTACTAAATGCCACATATGAGAGAAGACATGCAGCCAGTGTCTTTCTGAGGCCATCTTTTTTTTTTTAAAGGAAATACAGTGATCTCTAGGTCTATTAATTCCTCTGCAATGACAATTTCATTCTTCTTGACATAAAACAACTTTGTGTATACATACCATGTGTTTTGTACTCATTCATCCACTGACAGGCACCTAGGTTGAGTCCATAACTTGGCTATTTTGAATAATGCTACAATTTACTTGGGTTTGGAGTTTTCCCTTTAACTATGCTGACTTTGATTCTTTGGAGTATATGCTCACAAGTTATATAGAGATGGATCATGTGGTAGTTCAAATTTTAATTTTTTGATGACCATCCATACTGATAGCCATAGAAGCTATATTAATTTACACCCCTATCAAAACCACACATTCCCTTTCCTCACATCCTTGCCAACATTTGCAATTTCTTATGTCTTTCATGGTAGCCATTCTCAGTGACATGAGATAGGTTCTCAGTGCATTTTTAGTTGCATTTATTTGCATTTCCCTAATAGTTAAAAATGTTGGACATTTTTTCATGTATTTATTGGTCATTTGTGGTTTTTTTCATTTGATAAGTGTCTAATGTTAATTTGTTCATATATCCATTGGACCATTTGGTGTTTACTTTTAAAATATTTTTTAACATGTATAACTGCTTTCAGAAAGCTGCTAGCCTACATTTGGGAACTGGAAGCTGAACCCAGAACCTCTGTAAGAGCAGCCAGTGCTCTTAGATGTTGAGACATCTCTCTAAGCCCCTAGTGTTTACTTTTTGAGATCTTTATGTATACAATATACTAATCCTCTATTGGATAAATAGTCTTCTCCTCTTCTCTAGACTGTCTCTTCACTTTCTTTTGCTGTGAGTTTTTTTTAATCTGATTCAATCCTATTTGTCAATGTTTGCTACTATGTCCCAGGCTATTAAAGCCCTAATCTGAGAAATCTTGAGGTAATTCCTTGTATTTTCCTCTAACAGTTTCAAAGTGTCAGGTCTTATATTAAGGCCTGATCCATTTAGAGTTAAATTGTGTGCAGAGTGAGAGATGGGATCTAGCCTTTCACATATGTTTTTACTGTCTTCTCAGCACCCCTCTTAAAGAGTCTTCTCCTATGTATGTTTCTGGTCCTTTGTCAAGAATCAGGTGGCTGTGGCTGGATGGGCTTTTTTCTGGATAACATGTTTTCTTGGTGTACTCATCTGATTTTGTCCAGAACCATGCTGTTTTGTTATAATAGCTTTATAGTAAAGACAGGTTAGGCTATCTAAGGCTGTTTTCGTGTTTCTACGTAGATTTTGGGTATTTTTTATACTTATGTGAAACATAGAAATTACGAAAGAGATCTGTAGATCATTTTAGTTATTTAGCCATTTTGACAACATTAATTCTACCAATCATGAAGATGGGGCTTTCTATCTTCTATTGTTCCATTGTTTTTTAAATTTATTTTGTCATTTGTTTACATTGCAGTGGCCTTTAATATCTTTGGCTAACTTTAGGTGGACATTGTTTGGGGGGTTTGCAGGCCTTTGTTTTTTGTTAATGGATTATTTTCCTGAGTATCTTAGTTAGACTTTCTATTGCTGTGAAGAGACATCATGACCACAGGAACTCTTATAAAGGAAAACATTTAACTAGGGTGGCTTACATTTTCAGAGGTTTAGTCCATTGACATCATGGTGTGACACAGTGGCATGCAGACAGGCTGGAGAAGTAGCCTAGTGTCCTACATCTTGACTTGCAGGCAATAGGAAGTGGTCTGACTCACTAGGTGTGGCTTGAGCATATGTGAGACCTCAAAGCCCTCTTTCAAAGTGACACACTTCTTCAACCAGACTATGCCAACTTCAACAAGGCCATAACTCCTAATAGTGCTACTCCCTTGGGGGCCATTTTCTTTCAAACTACCACACCAACTATTCCCAGCAAATTATTTTCAAATAGAAAAGCTGTCAGTTTCTATGCACTGACTCTATCCTGATACTTCACTGAATGTGCTTATCAAATCTAAGAAGAAGGACCAAAACTAAACCTCCTTGATTCTTGTGTGAAATTCTCCCTCATCATAAATTCCATACCAGTGCTGGTCTGCAAGGGAATGGACCCTATTTCAGAACCACATCACTCTTCTCTAAAACATGGCAACCATTAACCCAAAAGGCACAACCATATTACTAAAACATTTTTCTGTCTAAAGATAGAAGACATCGGCTGGGTCACAGTTTCAACAAACTTGCTTCAGCATTGCTCAAAAGTGAAGACATGATTGTAAATCATAGTGAGTTTAATACAGAATTAAGTACATCATCTCTTTTTATAAGGATTGTTATGTTAAATCCACTCACTGTCTGACAATGGAAACGCACATATACCCACAGGTGTGCGTCTCTCGGCTGTAATTAATGATCTACTTTTTATTCTCTATTATTGTGTGGAAAACATTCTGACGCAAAATAAATGAAGCAGAATCATTCAGAATGATGATTCCAATGCACTGATTAATGACGCCAAATAGTTCTGCATTCCTCAGTTAAATTAAAACATTTACAGTCTGGAAATCATAAGGGCACCTCCAAATTGATGTTTTCCCACTAATCACTTCCCCTTCGCAAAAATCACCCTATCTACCTTCACTGGAAATAAGTTTCCTGAGATTACAAGGCATACCATATTTTATGTATAAATGAAAACCAAAACCTATGCCATTTTTGTTCTTCGAGGCAACATCTAGCTATGTAGCCGAGGCTAACCTCTAACTGGTCATCCTCCTTCTTCAGCCCCTTAGGTGCATGTCCAGCTGTCCCTGAATGTTAAAGTGTCAGACAACGCTAAATTCCCTTCAAAGGTAGAGAGGAAAGGCCAAGAAAACATCCTTTGTAAATGTTTATCACAGAAAAATATTTAGTGCTGGGGACATGGCCCAGCAGTTAAGTACACTCACTGTTCTTGCAAAGGATCCAAGTTAGTTTCCAGGCACCCAGAGGGCACTTCACAACTGGCTGTAACTTCAGTTCTGAGGCATCTAACACCTCTTCCAGTCTTTGTATGGCTCTCCAACATGTGGTGCATATAAACTCACACAGGTTCACACACATATGAATAATAATAATAAAAATTTTTAAAGAACATTTTAAAGTCTTGCAAAAGGTATTTTCTATTGCAATTTAAATAAACCAAGCACAAAAATATTACATAGTTTTACTAATGGAAGATTCTAGAATGGTAACATTCATAGCAACCAAAAGTAGAAAGGTGATTGACAGGAGCCGGAGGGAATAAGGAGTTCCTGGTTAAACAGTTGCAGAGTTTCAGTTCTGCAAGATGAAAAAGAGTAGGGAGCTGAGCGATGGTAATGGTACAACGTGGGAACAAGGACATGAAAGGCCTCCCTGCCTCCCTTCACAGTAGCCAGTTCTTCTGCTCTGCTGCTGCCAGAGTGTCGGAAAGTGAGTCCTCTTAATTATTAAAATGACCAATTTTAACTGGATAGACTACAGTATCTCATTCCTAGCCCCCTCAGTGAGTCAGTCTGAAAATTAAAAGTGTCTAGACATACCTGAAAGCTTGCAAACGGTCAAGGCTGAGAAGGCAACAAGTTTTCACTAAAGTATGAGATCTGTCAACCTGTTTCTTCAAAAACAAATTCACAGAGACTTCTTGACACATGTTGTTGTAACATACATTCATTCACATATTCATAGATTATATTGTCTTTCCGAAGCAAAATGATTTCCAGCTTGGCCAAATGTGTAAGCGAGCTCAAAACTTAGTCTTGAGGAAATTATGCTGCGTTATCAGTATGTAGAAAATATTTTTACATACTAATTTAAACAGCTTGCCAATAAAGAGAAAACTCAATGTTCTCCATTCGTCTGGCACAATACTTCCTTCCTCCTGAAACCCTTCCCTTCCAACCCTAGGCAGTGCCTAACCTTGCACCCTGTGGCTCCCACACAGAGAGCTGAATTTCATTCCTGTTCCCCCACAGAGAGCTGAATTTCACTCCTGAAGAATGACCAAATACAAGACCTTTTGAGTGAGCATGAATGTGTACATGTTTTTGTGCAAGATGAATATCTCGTTTGCTATTTCTGGCAAATGGGCAGGGACCATCGAAGGTTGTCAGTATGACTTTTATCTTCTGTGATTTAACTGGCCCTTCTGCAAGCACAGAATCCAACTTCAAAAGAAGGAAAGGACTTTTCCTTTTCCATGATTAAGCAAACAAAGCCCGCGGGGGAGGGGTGGGACCATACTAACAGACCTTGGGGCGACAGTCAGGCTGGTGTTTAAAGAAAGAAACAAATTAAGAACACAATAGAATTATTATTTTTAAATAAAGAAAAGCAAAATATGACAAGCACCTACAAAGAATATAAAAATTATTTCAACAAAATAACCCAGTATAAAATTATACCATGACAACTAGTGACTTAAAGGGAAGAGGTTTACCACTGGTTACCTCATGATACTAAGATGTTTGGGCCAACTATACAAGTATACACAGAGCACTCAAATGCTCCAACTTAAAAGGTCTGGCCTTCAGAGTGCACATGCCTTTCTGAGCGTCTCTTAGAGTCCCATTCTTACACTGATTAATAGTAATTTGCATAAACCTACTTGAACTCATTTCAACAAGAATGGACTGGATGTGTTTTTATGTTCAATAGTCTCTACATGCCCTAGCATAGGAAGACCCTCCCCCTAATGCCTCCTAGACGTACCACATACCTCCCTATCCTTTCCCAACCTTGACAGATTCTTAGAGGTGGTGGCATCTGAACTAGCCATGACATTTTTAGAGTTGACGTCATTAAAAGAGAAAATGTAAGGTGGTGGTGGTGACTAGTAAATGGAGGTTTTGAAATAGAGAAAATTATGAACATAAGCAGAAGATCCTAAAATGTAGAACAACTGACATGGCAAAATCATCTTCTTCATATGAAACAAATATGTGAAGCTTGTTAATAATTTAGACTCAACTCAGGAACTGATTATGTCTTAGAACCCAGCTAATATTTAGGATACTCAGTGTTCTAGTTTTCTTTCTGTTGCTAATGATAAAAACAAAAACAAAAACATTCTTAAAAAATACAGCTTAGGAAAGGAGAGGGTTTATTTGGCATATGCTTCTAGGTCACAATCCATCATTAAGGGAAGTCAGTGTAGACACACAAACAAGAACATGATGCAAAAACCCTAGTGGAAAGCTGTTCACAGGTCCATGCTTACTTAGCTTTCTTCTGTAGTCCACAGGCACCTGCCCAAGGAATGGCACCACCCACAGTGGGCCACTTCCTTCTACATCAATAAACAATCAGAACAATTCCCCACAGACATTCCCACAGGCCAGTCTAATCTGAGAAATCACTCAATTGTGACCCTTCCTCAGATGACCCTAGGATACGTCACATTGGCAGTCAAAGGACATGAGGAAATATTAGACACTTTCTGATAAACTATAAAAGGAAAATGAAATAAGAGCATCAAATCTTCACTTCGTTGTAAAAGGAACGTACTTTCTTAACTCTACGTTAGTCTCAATATGTAACATTCCAAGTCCTCCTTCTATCACAGAGGTAAGTGGACTCAGTCACTCTGTTCTGTTCAGTGATGAACTCTCCCACTGACTGCTGTTCTTAAGGCTATTTAGCCACCTTAGGCTTTAGAAAACTCCCCATTAAGGACTGGAGAGATGGTTAGTTCAGTGGCTAAGAGCATTCAGTTTTTTTTCAAAGAACCCTGGTCAATTCCTAGTACCCACGTGGCAGCTCACAACCATCTACAACTCCTGATCCAGAGGATCTAATGCTCTCTTCTGTATTCTTCAGGCAGTGCACACACATGCTACACAGACATACATTCAGGCAAAACACCCCTACACATAGAATAAATAAATATATTTTTAAAAGAAAGGGAGAAAATCCTCCATTAAATTTTAAGGTTGGGCTTGGGGTAGTGAACAATTAGTTTGGTGTTTGCCTGGAATGCACCAAGCACTGGGTTCAGTCACTAATACTGGGGAAAATGGAGCACATACCTATACCCTAACTTAGAAAGGGGAGGCAGCAGGATTGAAAGATAATCTTTGGCTAAACACTGAGTTCAGAGTTTAAGACCAACTTTTGTTACAAGAGACTCTGTCTCAATAATAATCCTTTTCAAACTCCAGGTCTTCCCATCAATTTTTTAAACAGATGGTGAAAAGACACCACTACACATATACCAAGATTGAAGTCACTAAAACTTACCAAATGGCTTGTGGGAACACTGGTCTGTGCCTAGTTATAAAGATGGTAATGAAATACAGTCTGCTGCTCTGCTACACACATTATTCTTAGATACGATAACAGTGCTCCATGTAAGCTTTAGAACAGTATAAATAGTTGAGGAAACAATAAAGCCTCCAAAAATACTGTAGGTGTAGTCCAAATTTAGACTAAGTAGGAAATATCAGGGGAATTTTATCTTCTCTATCAAACAATAAACTCTCTAAGCCAGTAATACAAAGATCCAGACAAACAGGGCATGGGAACTGTGTTCTCTTACTGGAGAGTTTATGTGCTAATAAAACATTCACCAAAGGGCTATCAAGTCTTTGCAGTATTTTCCCTTACAAGTCTTTTTAATTTTTTTAAGAGTAATGTAAAACAGTGCGGTAGTTATTGGCCCAAAGTAATAGACTATACTTACATACCATGACCATTAAACCATTAAGACGGGGGAAAAGTAAAGCTAGAAGCCAAAGATCCAAACACCAAGGATGGTAAAATAATAATAATAATTCCCCTGATAATTGATGATGATGATGATGATGATAAACTAACCAAAACAACAGAAAGAGAAAGAGAGACAGAGACAAACATGGGGTGGGGTGGGGCACCAGAGATTAGCGTTCTATCTGCTAGTTCTTTCAAAGCACTTTACTAAAGAACTCTACATACCTGGAGTTACCTCATGATTTTTCCCAAAGGTTGCATAAAATAATATTTGGAGCTAAACATAAAACGCGCAGTCCAGAGATAGGAAGATGGCTCGATGGGTAAGATGCTTGCTATGCTAGCATAAAGCTGAGTCTGCATCCCTAGCACCCATGTCAAAGGTGAGGCATGGCCACCTTGCACCTGTAACCCCAGTGCTGTGGATGACAGAGAAAAGGGGACCACTGGGGCTTGCTGGCCAGCCAGACTAGTTAAAAACAAACAGTGAGCTGCAGTTTCAGGGAAAATGCCTGTCTCAAAGGAATAAGATGGAGTGACAGGGCAGGACACCAACTGTCCTCCTCTGGCCTCCACACCCACAGATGGGCATGAGCATGTGTAGGTATGCAAACACCACACACACATACACAATGCGCGCTGCATGCGCGCGCGCACACACACATGCACACACACACACACACACACACACACACACACACCAAACAAACACAAACAAGCAACAAAACACAGTCTAGAATTTCTTGCCCAGTTAAGTCCCATGGCAGGTCCAGCACTACAAGCACTTCACTAGTACCACAAGATTGCCACAGTGCCCTGCTGCTATCGGCCCATAAGCACTTGCTACACACCATGTGACACTAACTGGCTTACAGAGCAGCTACTCACTGAATTCCCACACCTCATTGATACTGCTACTGTTAGCATGCTTCCCATTTCCAGGCATAAACATCTTCTCAGAGGCCTTAGAAATGTCCTTAAAGTGACAACAGGAACTCAGCCCAGACCTTCAGAGTGCTGGGGCTGAGCCACTCACCAATAGCCAGTGCATTTCTGATACTGAAGTCTGCCAAAAGTCAAAGAAGAACTTGACAAAGTGCCAAACCCTGGCACGAGCTTCAGCGATTCTGACTTAGTTCTCTGGGATTAGGCCCAGGGTTCTGCATTTTAACACACATTTTAAGCAATTCTGGTGTATACTGTCAGCATAACACTGAGAAATCTATAACACAATGTGCCTTCTGAGCAAAAGTGTAATTATTGGATTAGAAATTTCTTAACCCTTAACTTAAGCATATGATTATCTCCAAAAAGTAAAAAACTGTAGGAAATTATTAAAATATTACTTTTAGGCTGTTTTATATCTTTATATATAATTATACAGACTATTACAAAAGTATACTTTTAAATGTTTCATGTAAATATAAAATAGTGGCTTAACATCTTGGAAAACAATTTTTGTTTGAAAGATTCTTTCCCAATCACTAACATTTTCTCTTTGAAGGAGGCTCTTGAGCACCAGCTAGCATTTTTCTTTGAAGTCTTGGTTTTTCCTCTGTACCTTCTAAACATGTATTGTCTAGAATCTTTTAATTCTATGTCACCAAGGATGAGGGGACACTGTAACAGGACTGTGAAGAATCCCAGAGTTAATTCTGACAATGCATCCTGCTGTACAGAGGAAAGAAAGCAAAATCTAAGGAGGTAGTTTTCGAGAAGCTTCGAGAGCTACATACATCAGAAGAGCATCAGAAGCACATGGATGAGAACCTCAGCCACAACTAAAAGCATGTGACTGAGTCAACTTGGGTCAGAGGTACAGGTAAGGGACTAGAAAGCAGAATGGTTTTAAAGTAGACGATCTTCTCTCACCCATGAAAGCAGCTGATGCCCACCAGGCCCAATGAGACTGAGGTTGACTGCCAAAGCACAGTGTCTTCTGCTTAAGCAGATTCCTGATACCAGAGGTGGCTTTAGCTGCATACTATGCACCAAAGACTCAACATCTATTCAATGTAATATCCGGTCTCCAATTATATGCTGAATTATGTGCCTGATACTGGGGTAACACAGACTGAGGTGTGCTCTCTGTACCCAAGGAGTTTTCAATACTTCAGGACAGATGACTTGTGCCACCTTCTAACCAGATGTTTCTTAAAGACACATCCAAGTTCCTGAAAATCTGGCGTGGTGGTGGTAAGTTGTAAAGTAGAAAAGGTAAAAGTTCTTCAGCTGTGGTATCAAATTGAGAGTATCCCCAAAGACTAAGACACAAGAAAACCATTTCTCTTATGAATGTGGATAGAAAAATATTCCAAAATCATAAACAAACTGACTTATACACTAAATCCAGTAACATACAAAGATAATTGTATACTATGATCAGGTGAGACTTATCCTAACAATGCAAGGTTGATTTAACATCTGAAAAATAATCAGTTAATACCTTTCCATATCAATAGAGCCAGTAAAAACATTTGACAAGATTCAAATCTCTCTTGATAAAACTACTCTCTTTACATAGGGATGGGAAGAAAAAATTTCAACAGGATTTAAAAATCTATGAATACACCTACCATCAAAATGAATGACAAAAGACTACATGCTCTCTTCTCCTCTGGGAATAGGGAAAACAAAGGGATATCTGTTTCTATCACTCCGTTTATCAGTTTACTGGAAACTCTATCGAGGTCATTGGTCATTGGATTGGACAGGAAAAATAAAACTACTGTTGACGATATGGTCCTGTAAACAAAAATATTAAGGAATCGAGCAGACATTTCAATTCCATCTGATAAGTGCATTTGGCAAGGTTTCTGAATACAAGATCAATATACAAAAGGAAACTGTATTTCCATATACCTACAATGAGTGCCCCAAAACAAAATTGAGAAAATAACTATTTACAATAGCCTCAAAAACAAACAGGTAAAAATACACCAAAGAAACTACAAATTCTGTTCCCTGGCAACTATAAAATATCATTCAAAGAAACTAAGATTTGTATAAGTGAAAAAAATGTATATGGTTGGATTAATACTATAATTAATACTTAATGCATTAATTAATACTTAATGTTATTTGAGTATTAATAATATTTAATATTGTAAAAATGGCAATATTCTCCCTAAACTGAGATACAGATTCAATGCACTTGTACCAGAATCCCAGTTGATTTCTCTTTAGAAATGCACACTCGAGAAGTGGTTGCTTGTGGTACCAGCTCCTAGGAAGGGGGTAGATGTAGAGACAGAGGAAAGGATGCAGGGTAAGAGAGAGGAGAGGAGCTGATCCTCAAATTTGTATAAAGTTGTGGGGGGTCCAGAAAAGCCAAAACCATCTTCAAAAATAAGAACTAAAGAAGGCTCAAATGAACTAGTTTTAAACTTTGTAAGTGATCAGTGTAGTGGTGCAGCCCGGACAGCAAGCAGAAAGATGATGAGTTTAAGACCTGCCTGATATGGAAAGTCAGGCCATTATGAGATATAAGACCCTATCTTAAAAACAAACAAAAAATAAAGAACTTACAGGAAAGAACAGGCAAATAAGAGCATGCGGTGCTAACATGAAGATAAATGGAAGTGGACTCGAAATAAAAGTCTAGAAGTAGTATCAAGTGTTGACAGTCAACAGATTTTTGAACGAGTATCAAGCTCATCAAACAGAAAAAGAATAGTTCGGGATTCCTTTAGCCTCATCTCATGTTTTAGTGTTGAAGATTGAATTCAGGGCCTCCATGCTGCACCCACAACCCAAGAGCAGTCTTTTTACTCAATGGTGATGGGCAAGATGGATATTCATATGCAAAAGCATGATTACAGGTGCTTATCTTGAACCGTTTATACAGATTATCAAAATAGATCAAAGGCCTAAGTGTAAAAACTAAGACAAAATTCTTAGCCAAAAATATAGGGAATATATTTTCATGACCTCAGATCTGGCAATGATTTTAAAGTCTGACATCTAATCCACAGCTAACAATAAAAAAAGCATGACGTGGTAGTTCCACTGTGTCTGCAATGTTGCCTTTGGAGATGATCACACAGTGAGTCATAACTGCCTTTGCAGAACAGTCCATTTCCACCAAGTAATATGGATGCAAGTTTCCTCCATGTCTCGTCAGGTTGACAGCCACTTTTTTACACTGACACATCATTATCTATCAAAGTTTACTTATGCATTCATATAACACAGGAGGCTTGGGTTGTTTCCAAACTCTGGCAATGATGAATGCAGATATAAATAGATAAATGGCTCCTGAAATGCTGAGGAAGAGAAGAAAGAAATAGGCAGACAGAATGCAAAGTCTTCTTGAGGCACTGAAAAGGTTCTATATGATACTAACAGTAGATGCCTCTCACTATAAATTTGTCCAAAGTCTTGAGAAGCACAACACCAAGACTCTCATATTTACTTTGTGTGATAATGATGTGCCGATACTACAGCAATTGTACAGTTCTGGTGGAGGATACTGACAAGAAAGACTATGCATAAATGTGGACAGGGAATACAAGAACTCTCTGCATATTTCCCATTATTTTCCAGTGATCAGAAACTACTCTAAAACAAATCAGGCCTTTAGAAATAAAGATGAAATAGATTTCATCAAAATTAACTTCTGCAAAGGATACCATATCATCAAGTGACCTACAGAATAAAAAAAAAAATATTTTAAAACCCTATCTCTGATAGGGCTTAGTACTGAAAATATATAAAGAACTTCTTAAACTCAACAACAAAAGGCAAACAACCCAATAAGAAGCAAGGACTTATACAAACACTTATCCCTAGAAGATACACAAGTAGCTAACAAGCACATGAAGAAAGAATCAACATAATTGGTCACCAGGGAAATGCATATCAAAACCAGTGGGGTGTCACCTACAACCACTAGGATGGCTATAATAAAAAAAAGAAGTGGGTAAAAATGAAACAAGCATTGACAAGAAAGTAGAAAAACTAGAACCTTCCACTGACTGCTGCTGGAAATGAAAATAGCGGAACCTATCTGGAAATCAGAATGACAGCCTCTCAAGAACACAAACATAGATTTATCACACGACACAGCAATTTTATTGCTCAATATAGACCCAAAATAATTGAAAAGAGGTGTTCACACAAAACTTGTATACACACATTCACAGCTGCATAATTCACAATTTGCAAAAAATGGAAACAATCCAAATATCTATCAACACATGAATGGAAACAAAATATTAGTGGGTAAATGGAGCAGAATAATAATCTTAGAGGCAGCAGTACTGAACTGGCTATTTTTGAAGAATGGAAAACCATATTGTCCCTATGTGGTGAATAGGTCTCAAAGCTTCATCCAGAAGATTATGCACAAGTGTTTTTTTTTTTCAAATTCCAATATTTTAGAACCCTAGTTCTATGAATCTGACAGTCTGAGCATACTACTCAAATAAAATATAAAGAAATGAAATGTCAAACTAATGGATAGGCCAACACTAGGGTTCTAGCTGATTTTAAAAAATGTTATAAATTTTAAGTAACCACAATAGTTATGATTTGTGAAAAGCCTGAAATAATTAGTTTATATTAAACTATAAAAATATTTCAGTGCTGATTCTAGGGTTTAAGGAATATATACAAAACATAAGTAGAGTTAAGAACTGACCGAAAATTTGATAAGTATGCATTGTATGTATGTATATATATACATATATATGTATATATATATATATATACACACACACAAGTACACATATGAAGAGGACATGCATAAGGCCGTAGTCAATATAACAAACTAATATAAATTGAGTGAACAGTGTATTGATTTACATATCAACCAGCCATTCTGATTTTAACCTGTTACTTATAGAACAATTAGAAAAGTCACTCACTCCTGAGGAAATGACTGCTTTCCCCAAAGATCTCAGCACTTGCTTGGCACACTAGTACAACTAGAAGATATTGTAATTAAGTTATTCAAGTATGCATTTAAATACTTAAATCAATATATAGCAATTGCATGATTCTGAATGTGTGATTTTTAAGCACTGTATACACCTGTCTTTCAGATATGCACACTATACTCATAAACACCTATCTCTCACATGTATATACGCACAGAGAAAGAGAGAGAGAGACAGGATAAAAAGTTTATAACCTTATTCATGCATCCAAATTAGTTGTTCTTTAATGTTATTTCTGGGAATGTGAAAAAGCAGGGGACAGTGGTTTTACTAAAAGGAGAAAGAAATGTTAAAATCTGGAGGTTTCTGGAGATGATACTACGTGATCTTAAAACTTATATGTGCATGTGTACAAAAGAAAAGATGGATGGCATTATGGGCTTCCATGGTATTCTGCATTTCCCATACAAGTCATAGAATACACACCCATTTGTCTGCTGTCCCCACACAGGGAAAGGGCGGGGCAGAGAACCCCAGAAACAATGTCTGACACACAAGAATTTCTCAGTCCGTGTTTGTTTCCCATAAGCACATACTCTAGACCCATCATTTACTGCTAACGCACTTGTAAAGTTAGGTATTTTCCAAGGCAGACGTTCCCAGAAGCAGCCTGCTGCCTTCTGCTCATGCTGGCCATTCCTCCCCCTTTTGTAGACTGGCTTTCGGTCTCATAGACAAACTCAATTCCAGTAGAGATTCCTTAGATTCAATGACAAAATCTGCACATTGTGGACTCTAGTCACATATCCTCTCAACTGCAAAGTTCACAGTCTTCAAGTCTCTGAGTAGAACAAAACATCAGTTCATTTCCTTCTTTACAAACCCAGGTCTTTCTTGAGATATGATTTAAAAGCCCACATGGGACTCTAGGGTAGAAACTTCAGCAGGTCTATGACAATAAATCTGTACCTGGTGAATCTTAGCGCTCTGTCACCTGAGATGAGTGAATTTTTGTTACAGGGAAAATCTCCAGTGCTGTATAATTTTAAAGGGAAATGTTGATGAGTCACATTACATCTTTCCAGTTGCTTACATGGACTATACTATTCTCAGTCACTGCAGCTGCCATTTTTGACACTGGGTATTATGAGAAGCTATGTCTCCCCAGCCTCAGATCTGATTCCAGAAGGATCCTGGGAATGCTGGGCTGTACTCAGGAGGGTGTTGTTCTGATACTGTCAAGGGCATGCAGCTGCACACACTAGCATATGCCCGGAAACTCTTGCACCTCCATGGAATCTTCTCACCATCAGATTCACCACCTCTTCTGTTATGTCATGCACTGATTTGATGTGATGAAATTCAGCTTTTATATACATCCTAGACAATACTTTTCTGTAGACAAATTTCTAAACAGTCTTATTAAGTAGGAAACACAGAGCCAAATATAGGGATAATAGCCGAAGAGATCACAGAAACAGCAAATAGCCACAACTAGCCTTAGCTTACCACCTTGCTGTCGCTTCCCCAGAGAGACTTTCTTCCTGTCTAACCTGCGCTTTTATTGCCTTCACGTTCTGCCTTCTCATTGGCTCTAAGCCCAGCCACATAACTTCCTTGTCACTGCCTGTCTATACAGACCTCCAGGTCTCTATGGTTGGTACTGGGATTAAAGGTTCATGTCACCACACTTGGCTGTGTCCTTGACCACACAGAGACTCTGCTTGTCATGTGATCGGATTTAGGGCGGGTGCTACCACCACCTGACTTCTGTTTATGGCTCCACTATGTGACCTCTGATCTCTAGGCAAACTTTATTTATTAACATGCAAATAAAATCACATTTCAGCACAAATAAAATATCACCACACTTTTCTCTTGTATTTATTTTCTGCCTGATGATCAGAGTCTATTTGTGAAGGTTTTCTTTTCCCCCTTCTAGTTACAAAAGCTCAGCTTCTGTGTAAATTGATGATTGTGAAAGGTATTAAGTTCCAAGTCCAAAAGTTCTCTATAGAAGGAACAAAAAAAGTTCATTACTAAAGTCTAAGCTATTGCCATTCTTTTGTTGGCACTGGGCACAGTTCTCCCAAAATCATAGACTGGACAGCTACATTACACATAGCTATATATAAGAAAACAAGCTGCCTCTTTCTCCAATGCAGAAAACTAAAGACAAGGGCTAGGATGCAGCTCAGTGATACAGTTGCTTGCCCGAAATGTGCAAGGCCCTGAGGTCTATTCAGTGCAATATAAAGAGGATGAGGAAGATGGGGGGATCAAGAAAGAAGAGGAAAAGGGCATGGGTGATGAGAAGGAAGTAGGGAGTCGGAGATGTGTAGAAAAGATTACAATCATGATGATCCTGCATCCAACCTTCACAGAATCTCTTGTTATGCATGATTATTCTAAATAAAAGGTACTCACTCAAGATCTAATTTTTAACATGATCTCTTTAGAGAAATTATTTTAGTGGCTAAAACAAGGGCTTAGGGTTTCCTTGAAGCTTTTAAGAATCACTATTTGCAAATCTTGCTTCTGTTTCCGAGGAAACTAAGCTGGTAATACCTGAAGCAGGAAACTGCTCCCAGTTTCTTTTCCATCTTTGGCTCACATATGCGGCGGTCACTGTAGAAAAAAAAAATACCTTCTAGTATCATTGAAAGTCACAACAGAATAAGAAAGAAGAGAGAATGCCAATGCCTCTGGCTGCCTCTTCTGCTAACAGTGACAGTTTAACCAAAACAAAAACCTGCACAGGGCTCCAGGTGGAGAGCGGTCTGTGCTCCACTTCCTATGTGGCCAACACAGTGCATGGCCATGTTGAGGTAAAAAGAGTTCAACACTTAGATTTGTTATTCAGACATTTCTGCGTTCAAATTCCACATCTTTCCCCTTGGGTGAGTTAGTTAAGCTCGCTGAACCATAGCTCACAACTTTTAAAATTCATATTTTGGAGCCTCGTGCGTCCAAGGCTTTTGGGATTGATAGCCAGCCTTGGGGGAAATTGTGGAAATATAAACACAAATGAATGCAAAATATTGAGTTCAGAACTAATTTTATCCCTACAGAGAATCTAAAAAGCTATGCTCAAAGATGGGAAAACTGCCTCGGTAGATTTTAATGAGCTTTTGATGAGTATAAAGTAAGTAAATTTTTATTTTGAGTCCTCGTCTGCAAGGGTTTTCATGGAGAAATGGTATTCTCAAAAGCTCAGTAGAGTGTCCCTTCCATAAACTCTGCATGTGACTGTTGGACACCGAGATGGGACAGTCTCAGTTACTTCACCTGTGCCGAGACCCTACCCGGAAGAGTGCTGAGCTTCCAGCAACGCCAAGTACAGAAGGACTACGAAGTCACTTCTCACAGCACGTTTGAGTAACATGTGTGCACAGAGCTTGTTTAAAAAGCATCCACTCTTTTATAATCCATTATTATCAAACCATTGCAAGCTGTAGAGCACCTTAGTCAAGGACCACATGGTATGAAGATGTCAAACATGAGCTGCTGAGATTTGCCAATTGGCCTGATCCAGACACTATATCCCATCTCTCTGTCTCTGTATCTCTCTCTCTCTCTCTCTCTCTCTCTCTCTCTATATATATATATATATATATATATATATATATATATATATATATATAGTCTCTCTTCATAGGGGTATGTGTGAATATGCACATGCATGGATAGATGTGTGTGCTTATGTGTATGCATGAACATCAAAGATTGACATGAGCTTCTTCCTTGGTCGCTCTTGACCTTATATTTTGAGACAGGTTTCTCACTGAACCTGGAACTCATCAACTCAACTATGCTGGTTGGCCAATGAGCTGATGGATCTTCCTGCCTCAGCATCCCCAGCACTACATTAGAAGCATGCTACTATACCTAGCTTTTACATGAACAATGGGGATCTGAGCTCAGGTCCCCATATTTGTGCACCAGACCCTTACAGACTGAACCATCTTCCCATAAATTTTTAGCACATTTTAAAGTTCAAGTGTTTTCCCAAACATATAACTCCACAGCATGCTTTAAAATATAAAAACGTCATACACATATTTACACACTTTTATGATTTAAGGTCTGCTATTGCACAGCAGTTTTTTTTTTTGTTTTTTTTTTTTTAAGCAGGAACTCATTAGTTTTCATACTACAGACCTTCAACTCAACAAATGGAGTTTCTTTTGACTTATAGGTACATCTAATGTCCTGGCACACAGATGATAAGAATTCAACTTTCTAGTCTCTCCAAATAACACATAAAAAAATTTTTTTTTAAAAAAAGGAGAGTTGAAAAAAAAGAAAACAACAACAAAAAACTGATAACAACTAAGCAGAGAAATGTTTTCTTACAGGCTCCAGTTAGCTTCTACCACCAGGTAGACATGAGGCATGGAAGTCATCGTTACTATAAGGGGACCCTTCCACAGCTTTCACTGCCTCCAACAAAACAAAACAAAACAAAATGGAAATACTGATGCCAGGGATCTCAGCATTGCAGCCAGAATACTGAAGATAATTTGGTTGCTATTTATCACGCATTAGGGTTGAACTCAAATCTCAGAATCATACATTATGGGGAGGGGGACAGTGTATGCTTTATTAAAGGCTGAGAAAGAAGGTCCACACAATTATCAAGCAGCACTACTGCTTCTGGGGACAATCTTGTGCTGTAAGCTGCTAGACTAGTGGAATAACAGCAATAATAGAGATCATCAAGATCACTAGAGCCAGAGCACTAAGATGCTGGGTGTAGGTCTGCACTTAGAGCGAGAGAATTCAACTTCCAGCCAGGTTCCATATCTACTAGATCCAAGCTTGAGGACCTTGTCCAAGTTACTCATTCCAAGTGTGTCCAAGATGACACTCATTCATAAAAGGAAAAAAAAAAGTCTAAACCACCCTCAAATTTCCATGAGTCTTTTTTTCTAATGCCCTAGAGATCTGCATATCAGTTAATAAATGGCTTCACCAAATCTCATGCATCTATTTTAATCCAGGGCAAGAATGTACTTCTCAGATATTTGGCCAAAACTCCAAGAAAGAATCTTTATATATAAGAAGACACTAGTCGCCTTTGCTTTCAAGGTTTTGTTTTGGTTTTTGTTTTGTTGTTTTTTTTTTTTTTTTTTTTGGAGTGGGGGGTTTGAAACACGATTTCTCTGTGTAGCTTTGGCGCCTTTCCTGGAACTCACTCTGTAGCCCAGGCTGGTCTCGAACTCACAGAGATCCGCCTACCTCTGCCTCCTGAGTGCTGGGATTAAAGGCATGTGCCACCACACTTTCAAGTTTTTACATAGACTCTTCATAATCCACTTAGCAGGTGTTAGAAAGTATTTGGATAGCTAGTTTATGCTGTATTAAATAATTACACAGCAATCACATACTAAATGGAAATAATTCTAAGCAAACAGGTAAACATGTTCGCATGCAGCACTTAATGCATTTAGAGTCTTAAAGTTTGCTATGCTAGATGCCATAGGGCTTTTTTAAAAAGTCAATGTTTTTGTACTATATTATTTGTATGAATATTAGGGCTATTTTTATGACACATTTTTGCTAATGAATTATGGCTCTCAGCATGAGTTAGGGGTTATTTATCAGTAACTATACCACCAAAGGAAATGTTTCAATAATTTTAAAAATCACTTTGTCCTGCTATCAATTCCCCTAAGTTCATGAAGCCTTTACAATACAAAATCTTTCAACTGACAAACACGACCTGTTACTCCCCAAGCAAGACTATTAACATCTTATTGAACTGCGAGATACACATGCAGAATCCCCGACTCTCCAGGCTTTCCTTTCAGCTAGTCTTACACCTACACACATTCATGAAGACAGTTGATAGTATCTCAGGGCCTGTCAGTTGAATGGTTGTACTAGGATTGGAATCCTGTGTTGCTCTTCTTTGAGCAAAGACCCACTGACACACACAGGGAAGACCGACGTAATGTCCAAAGGTTGCTCATCGAGGTTCCAATGAAAGTCACAGTGAAACAGAAGGCCTTGTAAGAGCAAACACACTGAAATGCTAATGACTGAGGCACTCTTGCAATTGATTTCTTATCAATTTAAAATTACTTCTCAGTAAGAGATTCGAAAAATTATTTCACAGTTTTTATGCCAAGACTACAGGACATGGTATAATTTCATCCAGCTGTTAAAAAGCAATCCAAAACTTCTTTTTCAAATTAATTAAATAGTTGCGCCATTTGAGCAGATCACTAAGGCTTTTTTTCCCACAGTGACCACTGAAAACAATGAAATGTTCTAAAAAGCTCTGTGGTCAAGGATGTTAGCTGGGTGCTGAGAAGTATCATCAATGATGCAGCTGGAAAAAACACATTCCAGGGTGCCGCATTTCTACACAGAAAAAAAAAGAGGGGGGTCCCAGGAAAAAGTGAGCACTAACTAAACTAGTTAGTAATAGACAGCATTCCAAGTAGCCCAGGGACAAACCACAGGGGACTCTGAAGAACAAAACACACACCTTTGGGCAAAAATGTCCCCATATAATAATAAGCTATTTCAATAACTTTGTAGATTTTTTTTTTTTGAGAAAAAGATAAATAAATCGAATGATTTCAAACTAAACAGACAACCTCAGTCTTTGATTCCAGCTCTCAGGAGGTGGGAAGAGAAGAGTCTGGAGTATGAGGCTAGCCTGGGCTACAGAGCAGTTCAAAGACCAGTTGATCTTATCTACACAGTGAAACTGTCTCTCTCAAAAAAAAAAAAAAAAAACACACACACACACAAAACAACAACATCAGCAAGAAAAGCAGGCATAATGGTAATGCACACTTGTAATACCAGCAGCTAGTGGAGGGGCAAGAGCATGAGAAGGTCAAAGCTATCCTCAGCTACACAGTGTTATAGGCAAGGCTGAGCTTCCAGAATCCTTATCTCAAAAAGAGAAAGACAGCTCCAAAATATCTAATAATACATAGTGATGAGCCACAACACAATGGTGCCTAATTTCAAAGGCTTAGTCTACTATTTCTCTTATGGGCTAACGCCATAAACGAGAGTTCAGAAATTGCATATAACTCACGAACACAGTACACACAGCGTCACTTTACATAATGACTCAGAAACAAATGGTAGCTCATTAGAAGCACATGAGGTTAGGTGAAATCCAATAATGTAAGAGATTCTAAGAAGTAAGTTTAATATAGAAAGGTGAGAACAATCTTCCAAGTGCTTACAATTTTCTCTCCAAAATGGATTGTAACGTTTATTTTGTCCTTATTAAACTAAAAACATCCCATTCAGAAAAAAACAAAATAGGGATGCACATGGAAATTTACCAGATTAGATCCTCTGAGGGCCTGTGAGTCATGGCATTCGAACACATTTTTAGTACACCATTTCAGTGATTTGTACATTTTGTTTCTAGATGGTGTCAAGTAGGCCATCGTTATTTCTCTGTGGACAGGTAGACTATTTGGTGAGTGATGAAATTCCTATTTTGAAATGGCCAATGTTTATTCAACCATAACTTTACAGTCAGATATTTCTGAACATTCACATCAATGGAGATGCATGAAGATGCATCAGATGCTCCATTTCCTCTGATCCAGTCTGATGCCAGCAGTATTTAATGGACAACACAAGTTAGTGAGCCCCCCCCCTAATTTTTCAGTGATGAGGACCCCACTTTCTAGTGTGAGTGTGATGGCGTGCTTCCTGTGCGTATCACTAGTGTCCCCACACTTCTCTGCTTTCTTGTGAATAGTACCACTATTTTGCCTGTCTTCCACACCGAAAAATATATCAGTAAATTTCTACCAAGAAACCTTTTTCCAATCTGGATGTCATGATGCACACCCATAATCCCAACAGCTCACTTGGGACGTGGAAACATGAAGATCGGGACTCTAAGGCCAGTCTGTTACACAGCAACTTCGAAGACATCCTCAGCAACATGAGCCTTATCTTGAAAATTTTTTCCTTACCATTAGAATTTAAGTTTATAAATGTGTGTGTATCCACATACACACATCGGCTTCTAAGCTGCAAATGTCTAAGTTTGCAACAGAGCAACAACAACAAGAAAAACAACTTTTTATTTTTTAAACCAGGCGACAATCAGAAGACAAAACACATAGTGTGCAGACCCTCCTACTTTGGAACCATTTAGAAATGGGCTAGGACCCTTTCCCTTTTTCATTCCCTGCACATTTGCTCAATGGCAGTATGCGCTTATTCATCTAACTCTTCACCCATTCATATTAACTTTTGTTTTTGCTTCTTAGAGTCTGTATTTGTTAAGGCTGTAAGCTGCACAGTGAGTCCACAGTGGGTTGGGTCACTGTTATGCTCCGGCCGCCCTCCAGGGCCACCAGGAATGGCAAAAGCTAATGGTTGTTCCACTGCTAATAAGAGAGAGAGATCTGCTCTTTCTCTAAATAAAACAAGGGAATGTGAAGTGATAATGGTTTGGTCCCGGCATTCAGTGTGCGGGAGTAGGAAGATTCCCTAATTCAGGGTTAGCCTGGGCAGCATAGTGATATTCAGGCCAGGCTGAGCTGTGTAGGGAAAAGCTACCTAAAATAAGTAAGTATATAAATAGTAAATAAAAATAATACAAAGTTTCTAGAGTAGCTATAGTCATGCACCTTTTAAGTAAGTTGTAAATAATTATACAGCTGTGATAGAAATTGGAGATATACCACCTATGAAAATACTAAGATATTTAGCAGTTTCAGAATTCTGAAAGTAGGAATATTTTCTAGGAATGTAACCATGAGTTTTATATATCCAAAACAGAGGACAGCTTTGCCCTGAACTGGCTCTAACTAGACTGTAGGTTGTTTATTTTTTTTAAATACAAAACTGATTAATGAAGAAAGATTAAAAGCAAGAATTAAACAAACTTAACTAGATTGTTATATGTGAGAACGTAATCAACAACATCACACAAAACATGAACTAGTCTGACAAACTACATCCCTTTTTCCAAGGGTACTTGTTCAAAGTCTCTGGTACATGCCTGAAATTGTGGGAAGGACACAGCTTTGTGTATAACTATATTTTATTTTGTTTCATTTTCCCCCGATACATTTCTATAGCATGTAATTTATAAACTGTTAAAGTAAAAGATAACAATAGTAACTAATAAAAATAGAACTGTAGCAACAGTCTAGGTATATTAAAATTGCCAGTATGTACCTCTATTTTCATACTGTGTGCCAACAAGTAAAACAAGGTTGCATGACCACAGTGATAGCAATTCTGAGCCAATATGACAAGAGCTGATACTCCAGAGGGATACACTAATTGACTAAGAGGCGGGTAGACTATATGGCAGGAATATACTGGGAGACATCCCAGGAAGGATGGAGCTGGGCAGCATGAGATTTAATCATACTATTAAAAACAGTACACACTACTTGAAACATTACTTCTGGAATTTTCCACTTACATTTGACTTTTGACTACTGTTTTAGTTAAAATTACATTCCAGAAAGGGGAGAGGAGATGGAGAGAGAGGAAGAAAAAGAGGAAAAAAAAGGAAAGGGGAAGAAAGAAACATAGACAGACAGGGATAAACAGAAAGAGAGTCAATGCATTTCACAAATTTGATCCAGTCCTACCCTACAGCTCTTAGCAAAGTACTTGAGGCTTCGTTTGAGGCTATTTATAAAACACTGTCCTGGTCGGAACAATTTTATCTCACAGTTGATTTGATCTCATCATCCCATCTGATGCATGATAGCCATTAAAACCTTCATCTATACTTTACCTGTACTTATGAAACACTTGCAAAGCTTCAGGTAGTCAATTACAATATGGTCATTTCAGCATCAGTCCATACTTGTTTTAAGCTGGACATGAGACAGTAAAAAGGAACTAAAATATCTAATTTTTAGAATATTTAGAATTATTGTAAATACATGTAAAAATATGTTCATACTTTTAGAAAAATTAATATTGTTTAACAAAATAAAATCATGATCCACTTAGCATTCTTTGTAGATAAAATCCCCCTTCATTATAGTGAACACTATGCTTCAAGTTTTAAATTTTCAAATATTATTTAAAGCCAAGCACAGTGGAGTATGCATGTAATTTCAGAACTTGGAAGTGGAGGCAGGAGGATGAGGAGTTCAAGGCCAATGTTGCCTAAGATCCTGTCTAAACAAACAAACAAACAAACAAACAAAAACAAAAATAAATTGATTAGTTAATATCTTTAAAATTTCAATTTTTCTTAACAAGCAATAATGACATTTTCTGCATGCCAAAAGCAAACACAATCTGTATGCACCAAAATTCTGCACTTCAGTGGTTATGAAGACCATGCATTAGCCATGCACTGAGGTCATCTCTGTCATTCTTGTACTTTCAAGTCTAAGGCAAGAGGATCACAGGTTCGAGGCCAGCCTGGGAGTCAAGGCAGGAGCATGTTTAAAACAATAGGACACATTGTAACAAAACAAAACAAAAGGTTATGAATAATATTCAACAATAACATTATTAGTCTAAACATTAGACACCTGATTCAACACAAGCACAGCAAAGGTATTTTCTTCTTGAAATCCTACATAGCATCTCAAATCTATTTCTCTAATGGCCACAAAATACATTTAAACCAAATAATGCAGGAAGTATCTCCTTACTCTTCCTCTGTATTATTACAGTAAAGTCTTCCCAAAGAAGTTAGTTTCAATTCAAAAAAGCTCGGTGGATGGGGAGTTCAGATGTTCAAGTTTGTGTGGGCTGTTATTATGAAATCCATTGGGCTGGACAAACTTTTAAATAACAGAAACCCGTTTCTCACAGTCTGAAGGCTAGGAGTCCAAGTTTCCAACAGATTTGGTGTCTGAGAACCCAACATATGATACTTCATATGGTACTTGGCATGTCTTCATATACTAGAAGAAGGTACGCTGACAAGGGCAGAGCCTTCAGCCTCTTTTAGGATGGCCTTAATCACTATCAAGGGTGGCACGCTCATGACTTCATTACCACCCAGAAGATCCACATCTTAATGGCACTACAGAGAGAACTCAGTTTCAACATGTGACATGGGAGGCTGGGAGACACCAGTGTGCTCCACAGCAGGTGCTTCTAAGCTTGGGTCAGGATTCCGTTTCTAAATATTGTATGCAGGACCCAATGTTATCAAGATTTCCTTCCAGACCTCCAACTAGAACTTATAAAGGCAGGGCCACTACACTAACAGAAACGAACAAGTTGCATTTCAAGGAGGGATTTCCAAAGAAGTTAACAGGAAAATAATGTCAGGTCATCAGTCTCAGGTCATCTCAAACTCCTAGACTCACTGTCTGATTCTCTCTCCCTGGCCTCCCCACTTCCCCTCTCTATGTACATGCACATGCACATGCACACGCACACGCACACACACACACACACACACACACACACACACATACACACACTCATGCACACACACTATTGCACACTATATCAAGCTAAAGAGCAAACAGCAGTCTAGAGAAATAAATCACACATGAAAAACTAGAAACCAAAGACACTATGCCAGGCCATTATGGTTTGCTCTGTGCTGTAAGGATAGTGTACATAAGGTGGGCCAGAGACAGAGATGATAAAGAGGAAAAAGTTTAGACAAAATCGGGGAGATGACCTTCAAATCACAGTATCAACAAGAGGTCAGGACAGAAGCTCTGTAAGGGGTTTCCAGAAAAAGTAAGTCACTTAGGACACATGCTCAGTCATGAGTACTATAATTGTCTTAATAACACACATACCCCATGTCCTTTACATTCTAGGAAAATGTGAGTCTCGTCTCCATTGCACTGTTAGGTCCCTTCTTTTAAATCCTTCATGTTTTCACCTGGAGCACTGCTCATCTTCCTTGTGAAAAACTAAATGTGCTAGAGACACTTAACAGGCACTTTTGATCATGAAATACCACCCTCCGAATTATCTGAATGTATATTACTCACCTTACAGACAATTCTATCTTCTGCAACCGCAATAACAGTGACTCACCTAATCTTGGTATCACTCTGGTCTTCTCAGCGTCTCTGAACCCACTTTTTAACACTACCAGAAGGCTGGAGAGCTGCTACATTTCGACTTACTTTCCTGATTCTATAACTCTTGCTGAAACTTTACATTGTGTCAATTCTACCACTTTTCAGGAGCTAAGTCAAACTCATGGAAAGCAAAAGACAACAATCCCTGTCATATTTTAAATCTCAAAAAAAAAATGTCGCTTTCAAAAGATGTATGGAAATATATCTAAATTTAACAGTGTACAATAAAAACAATAGAATCTAAATGACAGAAATGAGGTATAATTTCAAACTGAAAATTTATCACCAAAGGAAAATCTAACCAATTGCTTCAAAATGAACAGAGCATGCAACAGAAAACATATTAAGCAAACTGTCAAATAATCAGAAAAAAATTATAAACCAACTTACTTTTCAAGATAGAAGAATATGAAAATTGTAATTTATTATGCTGTGTTCAGTTGATCCCTGGGAGGCCTGATCTTTTCTGAAGGGAAATGGAGGAGGAGTGGATGTGGGGGGGGGGAGATGGGGGGATAGGAGGAGTGGAAGGAGGGGAAACTGTGTTTGGGATATAATATAGGTGAGAAGAATAAATAAAAAGTAACAAAAAAAGAATACAAAAATTCGGGAGACCAGAGAAGCCTCATGCAAGCTCCTGAGCCATACTCTTGCCCCTTGGGGCGCCCCTGCTTTTGTGTGGGGAACGATTTTATTTCCTAGGAAAAGAAGCTTGTCGTCGTCGTCGTTGTAGGGTGAAAACTCAGTTAGGAACCTCAGTGGGAAGAGGGAGCTCTGAAAATTGAAGATGAACACAGTTCAGCTACAGTGGGTGGCAGAGGAAGCATATGGAGTCAGGAATCTGAGTGCTGACTTCTAGGAAAATGGGGAACGCAATATGAGGTGTGGTGATATATTGTGCACCCCAATAAAGCTTGCTTGGGGATCAGAGGACAAAGCCAGCCACTATATTAAACACAGAGGTCAGGCAGTGGTAGCACACGCATTTAATCCTAGCATTCGGGAAGCAGAGATCCATAAGGATCTCTGTGAGTTCAAGGCCACACTGGGAACAGAGCCAGGCATGGTGGCACATGCCTTTAATCCTAGCACTAGGAAGGAAGTAAGATGGCAGGGCACAGAAAGGTATATAAGGCATGAGTAAACAGGAACTCTCTTGAGGCTGAGGATTTCATACAGGTAAGAACGTGGCTGGCTTGTTCTGTTTCTCTGATCTTTCAGCTTTCACCCCATTATCTGATTCTGTTTTTTTCTTTTATTAATAAGAACTTTTAAGATTCGTGTTACAATGAGGCTTATGAAGGAAGGATCCCTGAAAGCATAAATTATTAGGAAATGTCAATAATATGGCCAAGATAGCAAGGACCATTTGGTTACAATCTATAGTACTGAAATAAGTGTGATGTGGCTGGGTGAAAAATGGGAAGTTTAATGAAGAGAAGGCCAGTTCTGAGTCAAATCCAGATGAGGGCTGTGAAAACACATCAAATATGTTTGAAATCAAGGAGATAAAGCCGTGCCACCCAAAGGGAAGCAGTTCACAGCTGGTATACAGGAATACATCAAGCAAGGGCTGCTTTTGTGGGAAATTTATACCAGTTCAGAGAAGAAGAAAACGCTAAGTCAGGTGCCAGAAAGGGAAACAGTGTCCTCTAGGTTAGCAAAGGAGACTAGCTGGGGGCAAACCACTTCCACTAACGAAAAGAGAAGGCGGGTATGCTGAAGGAAACTCCATCCAGTGAAAAACTCATTTTTAAACAGGAATTGTTGCACACTGGTTGAAACAGCAATCCTTTGGATTTGAACATCAGCAGCAATGACAGGAAGTGGCCCTGAAGCTTATGGAATGAGTTGTTACTGTTGTGTTTGTTATCATTGTAAGGGAAGAATCAAATGGAATGCTCAGAATTGAAATGTCTTCATCAGGTCCCATCTTGTGAGAACTACACTCTCTTAGAAGTCCCTAAAGGCTAAAATATTGTTCTATTGCTGTGTAAAATACTGACTAAAGATAACTGTTTTTTATTCCTCTTCATGCTATAAACTAGAAAGCTGAACACAAATGTATCAGCTACCTATAAGAAATAAAACTAGGCCAATGAGCTTACTCGGTGGGGAAGGGCAGTTACCACCAAGCCTGATGACCTGAGTTCAGTCCCCAGAACCCTCAGGGGAGAACGAGAGAAGCAGCTCCCAAAAGTTGCCCTCTGACCTCCACACGTGTGCCATGACATGTTCATTCACACAAACATAAATCAATGTCATAAAAATTTAAGTTAAAGCCATGGCGTCAAGGACAAGAATTTCTTACAAACACTAGATACATTATCTTAAAATTTACGCCATGGAATCCGAAAAGAGCAAAAGGATTATGAAAGTAGCTATAAAGGCCAATATTGATTTAAATGGAACAAGGAAACTGATAAAGTCATATCACTGAAAATATATATGTGTAAAATCCAGCAGAACACAGCAAGAAATTATTTTTTTCCAACACTTAAAGAATGGGTAGCATACGTTGCAATAATTTTCCAAAGAACAGATGGCCAAAAAAAGACAAAAGACTTCCTGGATCTGGAGAGAAGGATCAGCAGTCAAAAGCACTTTTTTTTTTTTCAGACAACCCAGGTTCAGTTTCCAGCACCCATAAAGAGGCTCAAATCCATCTGCAACTCCAGTTCCAGGGGAAACAACACCCTCTTCTGGCCTTTAAGAGCACCCGGCACATATGAAATACACAAACGTACAGAACATTCATCACATAAGATAAAATAAATGCATCTTTTTCCACACACGAGACTTCCTAACTCATTACTTAAAAGTAAATCACTATACTATCAAAGTATGAATATTTCAGAGGAAAATTATAACATAATATAATATAATATGTTCAAAAACATTTGACAAAACTCCAAATCTATTCTTGCTATTTACTGTTATTTTTTTTTAAGTAATGAATTTACTTAGCACAGCAAATGAATCAGTCAAACTCAATGGACAGCTGTTTCAGAAATATCCCCCAATGAGCAGGCAAGGAACACACAAAAAGCCTTTTGAACACCGATAGTCATATTGCAAATATAAAAATACTGGGAGTTTTAAATCATGGAAAATGCCAACTTTTGCTCAAATTCATATAAAGTTGAGAGTAAAATGGAAGTACATAGGCTGTTTCTAGAGAAACAGTATATTTCTAAATGGCATATACAAGAATTAATGATAATAGCTGAGGCAGTTTTTCAAAGAGACTTGGGGTGAAAGCAGGAGGATTGGGTATACAAGGTCATCTTCAGCTACACATCAAGTTTAGTCTGGGCAACATGAGACTCAATCTCTAAAATAATAAACAAACAAGTGAATAAATGAAAAAAAGAAAGGGGCCTAACAATATTTCAAAAACTTTAGACCATGGTAACTAAAGTCACTAAGGACTACGTTAGAATAGAAAGCTTCAATCTATCATTATAATAAGATCCATAAAATTTTCAAGAAAAAATGGAAATCGAGAGTTTTAAAGGTAAATACCCTTTGACTCTCTGGAGGCTTAAATCTTTGAAAGCACTGCATGTTCCCAAAGCACTTCTGTGGGTTCAAGTGGCCAGAATGAACCTCGGACTGGCTCACACCCAGCACTTCCTGCCTCACCCTCAGCTCAAGTTGCTTCCTGTGTCTGGACAGCCCTTCCTCTCCTCCACCCATGCAAGTGGAACCCACCCTTCAAAGGGCAGCTCGTTGGCCATCCCTCTACAGAGCATCCATGGGACCGCTGGCAGGGATTTTCAAAGCTGTTCCACTTGCAGGGCTACAGTTCTCCCCACAGCCTGACTTCAGAAGGAAGCATGTGCTGTAGCCCTGGCTCTGGGACGGAGAAAAAGAAACTTGAGTCTACTAATAACACCAGCTCCTACCTCTTGGCCTTGCAGTGTGCCAAGCACTGAGGTGGTCCTTTGTACATGCCTCTGTGATGACTCAGAAAACACAAAATCTGTGTCATCTCCACTTTACAAACGATGAGGTACCCAAAGAATTAAAGAGCCAACTAAATAGGTCCTAGAAAAACAAGATTCTAAATTCTTTTCCCCAGCCTCACCAACAATGTTGCAGTCTGTTGGTCTCAACTTAATTGAATGAACTGGGATCTTGCTGGAGAGGCCAGGGAGGTGAGAGACATGGCTAAAATAAGAATGAGCCTCAGGGTATGGGGGCAAGGATCTGTAAACTACAAATAGAACATGAGAGAACCACAGGAAGACACTGGCTGCTAAGGATTCCAACTCTGCATCTCAGATAGATTTCAGTGACCTAACTCCCCTCCAAAATTACTTTTTGCTTTAGCAAATTTTACCGATTTTTCTATACCTCAGTGGACCATGGGGATGGGGCACAGATGGGATTTTAAATACTCCCAATAGAACTTGCTGGCACCATCTATTTTCAAATGAAATAGTCCATGATCCTGTGGATGCTTTCAGAGGTTTCAGGAGCAGGATCCAAAGAAAGACAAGAAAATCTACTCTCGTGAGGTTTCTAGTGCTGTGATAAAATGCCATGACCAAAAGCAACATGGAGAGGACAGGGTTTCTTTCACCTTACAACTCTCAGGTCACAGTCCATCACTGAAGGAAGTCAGGACAGGAATCTGGAGACAGGAACTGAAGCAGAAGCCACGTGCTGACACCCACTTTGCTTTCTTGGCTTATTCGGCCGGCTTTCTTATACAGGCCAGGGCTACCTGTCCAGGGGTGGCACCACCCACAGTAAGCTGGGCCCTCTCACATCCATAATTAATCAGAACAACACCCCACAGATTTGCCAGTAGGCCAGTCTTATGAAGGCATTTTCTCAATTAAGATTCCCTCTTTGAGACCAAGGTTGGATAAAGCACAGACAAATAGCCGAACGAATGGAAACACATGAACTATGAACCAACGGCTGAGGGGTCACCAACTGGATCAGGCCCTCTGAATGGGTGAGATAGTCGATTGGCTTAATCTGTTTGGGAGGCATCCAGGCAGTGGGACCGGGTCCTGTGCTCATTGCATGAGTCGGCTGTTTGAAACCTGGGGCCTATGCAGGGTTGCTTGGCTCGGCCTGGGAGGAGGGGACTGGACCTACCTGGACTGAGTCCACCAGGTTGATCTCAGTCCGCGGGGGAGGCTTTGCCCTGGAGGAGGTGGGAATGGGGGGTGGGCTGGGGGGAAGGCGAGGCGAGGGGGGCGGGAGGGGGGAGAACAAGGGAATCCGTGGCTGATATGTAGAACTGAATTGTATTGGAAAATAAAAATAAAAAAATTTAAAAAAAAAAGATTCCCTCTCCTCAGATATGTGTCAAGTTGACAAAAACCAGCCAGCACACAATCTAATATCAAAGCTCTCTGATGATGATCTGGAAATGCCCAATTAACCACTCACCCCAATGAACACAATTTTGTTGAAGTGTTTCTAAATACTCAATGAAATGCGACTCATGGAGAAACATCTGTGGCAGTGAAAGAGATTCTTTCCAAAGTGTTCTAAGTTACCAAACTAGCAGCAAATCCTCTGGAAAAGGCTTTAGAAGACCTGTGCCCTGTTTCCTCTTTCTTACTAGGACTCTGAGATATATGCCTTCTAAAGACCATCTGATTCAGAAGACCAAGATTTTTTCCTGAAATACCTAAGTATTTTTCTAGTTCTAATTTGTTCAATACTCAAGACTAGAAAGCTGTAAGCAAACATACCTGAGATGAGATTTTTAAATTATTTATGAGTAATACTTGTTCTTTTCAGCAGCAACACATGCTTTCTGTAAAAGTGAAAAGCAATCCCTAATTAAAAATGTTATCATAGGACAGGGCAGTGGACTTCAGCCCATGAACCATATAGACCCCACAACCCATTCTATAAAGCCTGAACCCTAGGAATAGTTTTTTTACATTTTAAGGATTCTAAAAAACATGAGAGAGAGAGAGAGAGAGAGAGAGAGAGAGAGAGAGAGAGAGAGAGAGAACACAAACATTTGGCCCTCTCCATCTGCAGTCTCTGTATCCTATAATCCAATCAACCTTGGATTGAAACTAACATGGATTGATGCTAATCCTGTATAGACAGTTTTTATTGTAATTATCCCATGAACACGCATCATTGTATTATGGGTTGTAAGAAATTGTAGATGATGTAATGAGTACAGACAGATGTATATAGATGTTACCAGGATGGGAGATCCAGCTTCTCAAAGATTCCAAGAGACAAGTGTACATATTCCACATCTGTGGGATCTGTATGTAGCGAACCCTAAAACACCACTATGTGGCCTATCTGCAACACTCTGCTGACTCCGTCACAGAAAATGGAGCTGTTTGTCTAACACTGTGGTCTCTGAGGTCAAACTGTACCCAAAGTGGCCGGAAGGGCCCAAAGAGACCAAGAAGTGAGTGGATAAATTTAAGTTTCTTAAATGAGATTCACTGACAAGCCAGAACAGTTGTCTGAGATGTTAGCATCCAGTCAACTGCCTTCAAGAAACTGATCTGCTCTCAGGAGGTGACAACATCGGGGTTCAGGTAGACTGCGGCTCATGTCAGCACAGGGGGGAGGGAGAAGGACTTGTAATTTTCCCAGCTTGACACCCTTTGTTCAGGACACTCATCCCCACTCAGCCCTATACACCAAGTGCTCCATCCTCCATGTCTCCTTTAGTCCTCCACATAAACAAGGCTGACCCAACCCATCAACTCTTTCAAAATATTCTACACAAAACTTTGCTACCCAGATTACTGTATGGGTTTATGATGTTTTTTAATTACTTTTAGAAAATTAGAATTTCTAGTAAATGTTCTATCCTGGAGAGGGATCATCTAGAAGAATGCTTTCTTCTTCCCTGTGGTGGATTTATGAGTCCTTTGGCTGCCCAAACAAATTCCCACAATCTTGGTGGCTAATAACAAGAATTATCCCATCTCTAGAGAACATGAGCAAGGCCATATATCTTCTGGAAGCTCCAAGGAAAATCTTCTTCTGTCTCTGTTAGCTTCTGCTGGCCATAGGCACTCTTTGGCCTATGGCTGCATCACTCCAAACTGTGCTCTATGGACCCATGGCTTTCGCTTTCCAACTCTTAAAAGATGCTTGATATTGAACTTTTCCTGGACAGAAAAATCCAGAACATTCTCAACCCAAGATTCTTAATTATATATAGAAATCTCCACCCCTCCTAAAACAAGGCAACACTTACATGTTCCATGAATTTAGGCAGGGACATATCTTTGTAAAGATCTTGTGAGTATTCAGTAAGCATTTCTAATCTTGAATCTAAATTAAATAAACTTACCTCACAGAAAAACCAAAAAGTAAGGAAAATTGGAAATTGAAGAAGAAAACCCCACTTTATTTCCTTCGGCTATCCTGTTTCAAAAGGAACTACTGAGACATAGAGAGAATGCTTCCACAGCATCTTCCTGCCCAGGGCTAGGAATACTTTAACAATGCCCTCCAAAAGACCAATGGAGACTTTCCTCTTGATCCTAGACGGGAAAGACTAGAGTGATAGGTTCTAGCTCCCAAAGGCACTCTCTCATCCACACAGTTATTTTGTAAAGATTTGCTCTGAGTGAGTTGTTGATCCCTTTCAATTCTTTATACATGGTCAGGAATGTTCTGCCATATGTGTGCTTCTGCCTGAGTAGGAGAAAGTCAAACCATAAAGAACTCACTCTTACAGAAAAGCTACCCAAATGTTAAAGCTATATTTCTCAAGGTTTTAGGCTTTCAGTGGGACACAATCCTTTGGATACTGTAATCATTCAAAAGAAGTTAGCTGGTCCCCATGCCTGTGATTGTCCTCCTACAGAGGTGAAAAAAAAAAAATGTCATCACAGGACTTTCACACAGTGCTTTACATCAGATAGCCATTATTGGCGAGTGTTAGAAACTAAGACACAATTTGAAAACCTGGTAAAACTATCATTAGAGCTGAAATAGTTTCTTCTGCTCAAAGTTTACAGTAACTATGAAACCAAAGAACTCTTAATATGGAAATACTCATCAAATTACAAAATAGTGCTAGCAATACAATGTATTCAGAGATTGAACCTAACATAAAACAGCCCTTATTCCAAACCATAGCAGGGCACCAAGATAACAAAAACCAACAAAGGCTGGGACAAGGAAAACAGCAGCCATCTACCAGGCAGAGTAAAACTCTCCATTTCCTACTTTCATTATAGCACAATAACTTATGAACGATCTAGGTAATGAATCAAAGTGGGGTTTTCTTGCAAAGAGAATTCTTGGTATTTCCTTTATTCATCAGTCTACTAAAAACAAACAAATAAATAAACGAACTGACTAACTGTGAGCAACTGCATACATAAATAAAAACAGCACCCAACGTAGTAAGAAGCCAGAACACTGGCACCCAGATCCTCGGTTCTAAACATCATTATCCAATGAACGAACCAGAGACCAGTAAGACAACCACAGCTGATTTGCTGGCAGGAAAATACACAATCTGCTTGGAGAATCGTGTAATGCAAGTAGGAATGTGCTCATTAGAAAAAGGAAAAGATGATTATAAGGAAATAAATCTGAAAAAGCTCTACAGCCCTAACTAGAAAAATCAGAGTAATAAAATAAATTATACATTAAATGGCAAATCCATTTGTAAATAATCATAAGCATGTCTGTACTACCATAGATTTTAAAGTGGATGACTGGAAGAGAAATGCCTATAGAACTGCAAATATTATATGTAGTTACTACTTAATCTCAACCAGTGGCTATCAAGTGGGTTAGACTGACAGTATGAAAAGTTGACAGTGAAGACACTATCGAGTTCTACTCAACACAGTCATCAAGGTTAAAATCACAAAGGTACCTTGAGGACATCAAGTTAGGAAGCTGGTGTGTTGACGCCTCTGAAAGGATTCCCTGAGAAGGGCACTCCCTTTTACATGATTTCTGAAAATCTCATGATCCAGTGTAATCATGAGGAAGAACATTCGAGAAACTAAAATCAAAGAGCAAATATCCTGTAAAAAGCACCATTAAGCTCTTCAGAATGGTTAAGGTCTTGGAAGTCAAAAAACATGAAACAATTACATACACACACACACACACACACACACACACACACACACACACACACGGACATGGACACATACGGGAAGGGGGTGGGAAGACACAAACAAGACAGTTGATGCAGTATAGAATTTCATTTGTACCCTGACTAAGAAATGAAAAGAACTGTTGAAAGCTGCACCATGGATGGTTATCAGTGTTGGATTCTTAGTTTGACACACATCCCTGGTAGTTCCATAAGGTGGGTTTCTCCTTGTTGGCTTTTTAAAAGTCCTGATCTACAAAAGTGGTATGACTGAAATTTGTCTTATCAGAAAAATTACAAGATGCCTGAAAAGGGTGAAGAATGAACAAGGCAGAGGATTCATCATGATAAGGGTGATTAATACAGCTGCTGCACAAGTAAACATTTACACACACACACACACACACACACACACGCACAGGCACATTCACATACATATGCATGATCATGCACACACCCCTCCTAAAGAACAAAGTGAAACTACACAGACACATTTAGAAGAAGAAAAGGTGAAGAAAAGAGAGGAAAAGAAAGGGGAGAGGAAAGAGGAGAGCAAAGGAAAGGGGGTACAGTACCTGGAGGAGAAAACCACACAGTCAAACGGGCTACTACGAAAGAGAAGGAACAAGGAGAAGGAACAAAAGGAGAAGAAAGACAAGAGACAATAATTTTAAATTGTCTGCTGTGCTGGAGATATGGCTCAGTGGAGGAGCCATGAACAAGACCCTGGTACCAACACAAGAAAAAAGTTCTGTCTGACGACAAGTTTCTGAAGATTTCAAGAGTCACCAAGGGGTAAAGAGGATTAATGACAAACATACACAAATTTATACCCCAGCAAAACTCCTAAGTTCTCAAGGTAATTAAAAACAAACAAACAAAAGAAGCTTTCCAAATAGAAGCTATCATTACAGCCGTTAGAGATGCATCAAGTACAATGAAAGGCAGCTTAACCCCAAGGCTTTAAATAGGCATTTATTTTTCTTGAGGTCAATTAGCCCAATGGTTTGGCTGTTCAAGCCCACCACTGAACCATGTCTTTTTCTGTGATGTACCAAATAGGACAGTTTCCTTCTGTTGTTCCAGAGCTCACTGATGCAGGAAACAATGTCAAATATTACATCTATTATTTTCAAGAGTGTCTCACATTTTCTTTTCTTTTTTCTTTTTCTTTTCTTTTCTTTTTTTTCAAGACAAGGTTTCTCTGTGTAGCTTTATGCCTTTTCCTGGAACTCACTCTGTAGCCCAGGCTGGCCTCGAACTCACAGAGATCCGCCTGCCTCTGCCTCCCGAGTGCTGAGATTAAAGGTGTGCACCACTACCGCCTGGCTGTGTCTCACATTTTCAAGAAACAAAATGAAAAGTTTCCCATAGCCCTCTGCATTTCCTTGGGTATAAAAAAGTTGGACAGGTCACACAGTGGTGTCATTGTACAGGCCACCAAAGGAAAGGTTGATGGGAGGAGATAAAGAAGAAACAAAGGAAAAGGTATGCCTATATAATACAAAGAAAACAAACGGAGTAGTATCAAACTTATTATTACAAGTAAGAAGCCCAGGAAGATGCTGAAACACTCTACAGCACTGGTTCTCAACCTATGGGTCATGACCCCTTGGGGGTTGAGCAACCCATCACAGGGGTCACATACCAGATATCCTGCATATCAGATATTTACATTACGATCCATAACAGTAGCAAGATTACTGTTATGAAGTAGCAAAAAAAATAATTCTATGGGGGGGGGGCTAATCACAGCATGAGGAACTGTATTAAAGGGTTTCAGCGTTAGGAAGATTGAAAACCACTGCTCTAGAGTGATCTGTGTAAAAGAGGAAATCGAACCGAAGTACAAGTCACTGATCTGAGAAATATTTGAGACCACTTGAGGATATGCAAGGATTCAGTGATGATTAGACTAGCCAAGTCTTCCTAATATAAATACTGAATCATTCTAACCAAATAACAAGTGACTCAGAGTAGCAGTGGCACCTCGGGGAAGGACCCATGAGAAAAGGAAGCAAGAGGAAATAAGCCATTATGTAAATAATCACGTCAAAAATAGATTACCCAGGTATGTGCAGAATAAGCTCTGAAGACTTACAAAAAGAGATAAAAATGTCATCCAAAATGAATCAACACAAATAAAGAGAACGAAGAGGAGCCAAAAGTGCTCCAAAGGATCTAACAGTTAAAAGATAAGAAAGAAGAAACGGAAACGCCCCCCAGAGTTCTCCCGGTTAACTTTTTAAGAGTTAGACTGAAATGTGTGTCCAAACAGAAGCAGACAGGTGTAAATTGGGCCATGTAAGGCACTTAAGATCAAGGAGGTCTGCGATAGTTAACCATGCTTGTCAACTGATGGGATTTAAAATCATATGAGAGACCGACCTCTGGGTGTGTCTATGAGGGTGTGAGCAGAGAGGTTCGGGAAGGAGGGAAAATGCACACTGTTGGAGTCAACACTTGTATCAAGGGCTGTGGTCCTGGATCAAATGAAATATGAACACATGATGCCTCCCGACATGGTCATACAGCACAGTCTGGTTTACCTTCCAGAGAGATGAGAATCATGTAGGAAATATTTGTCCAATCACTTTAGGATAACTAAGAAAAATTAGAGAAATAAATGACTCACTAGAAAATTCATAATTAGAAAAGCAAAGAGACATAATTATGCTCAAAATCTTCACGGCTCTGATGCTGACTCTCTTAAAGGTGATTTACTGTTGAAAGCAAAGCATCACTTTATGTAGTTTATTCATTGGTGTGTATGTGTACATGTGTACATGTGTACACGTGTACACGTCCGTATGCAGATGCATGTGCACTTGGGGCCAGAGGTTCACACCAGGGGTTTTCCTCCACTTTCCATCTTCTTTTTGATATGTGGTGTGTCACCGAAGATGGAATTCAGCCATTCAGCAAGAATAGCTGGCCCGCAAGGCACAGGCCCCAACTGTCCTGAATTATACTGCATGATGACAAAGAGGTCAATTTTTCAAGAAAATGTAAAAATTCTATTTCTATGTACATGCGACAGCTTTGAAATGCATAAAGCAAAGGCTGATGGGATCTAAAAGAAAATCTTCCAAATTCAGAGTACTTAAGCCCTCCTTCCTAACAGCTCAAAGCAGAAGAGTCACAATACTAGCAATAATACAGTGCATAGAACACAGTATAACCAAGCTGACTAACACACACACACACACACACACACACACACGCACTATACACACACACACACACACACACGCACTATATATATATATTACACACACACACTGTGTGTGTGTATGTATGTATATTCATCATACATAAAGTATGTATGTATATTCATCACCCAAACAAGGATTTTGATTATATGTGTAATATTTATCAAAACAGACCACACTGTGACCCACAACAAATCTTGGAAAGAGTCTTAAAAGATTATAGCTATATAAAGTATGTTTTCTTTAAAAAAAATTAAGAGAATCAGTGAAAAATCAAATCAACAGCATAAAGATATCATTTAAAAAATCCTCAAATATCTGAATATTGACAACATGATCCAGGATCTAAGATGAAATCAGAATGTAAAATAGCAGGTATACTGAATGAAATTTAAATTAGCCATGCTCAAAGTATCATTTTTCACATTATATGATCACACAAGTTCTCAAATCATCGTTCTGATCCATTTTAAAGAACTATAGAAATAGTGAATTAAATCTGTAAGGACAGACAGAATAAAATAAGAAAAGAAAGCACCAATGTAACAGGAATAGGAAAATATTTTTTTTAAATCAGTGAAGCCAAAGGCTGGTCATTTCACAATTCCAATAAAGCTCACAAACTTTAGCCAGATTAGTCAAAACGGAGGGAAATAAGAAAACTTACTGGACACGACTATAAGTAACAGAGAGAGATAGAGACAAAGAAAGTGAGACAGAGACAGATAGCTAGGGGATCATTGCTACAAACATTAACAGAAAAATAAGAGGTGTGGACATGTATCAATGCCTTCTGTAATGTAAATGGAAAAGTTATTACCTTCTAAGCCACAGGCTAAGAAGGCTCATCCAAGAAACAATGTCTATCAACTGTACAAATTGAATTTATAGTTTTTAAGTGTTCTGTTGATTTTCCAAACTGATTTTATGGTTTAAAATTGCTGGTATATTGATCCTATATGCTCATATGTATGCACAAATGTGTGTGGGTATGTGCATGTGAATGCAGGTGCCCACAGAAGCCAGCAGAGGGAGCTGGATCCCAAGGATCCAGAGTTAGAGATGGTGGAGGGCTACTGCTGTGGGTTCCGGGAAGTGAACTCAGGTCCTCCACAAGAGCAGCTGCTGAACCATCTCTCAGTACTAAATACATAATTTTAAATTAAAAAAATCCAACCTCAGATGGATTCATTGATGAATTTTCTCATATTTTTAATGGAAAATGTATCAATTTTACAAAAAGTGTATTCCAAAAACTAGTAGATAGAAACCTAGAAGTAATTCAGCAAGTGAACCAACTACAAAGAAAAACTATATCATAACATGTACACAATAGTAAAAAAAAAAAAAAAAAACTGTAACCGTTTTAGAAATAAATTTAATTAAAGGAGAAATGACTGTCACAAGTAAAATATTAAAATATTTCTGAAGTCTAAAAAATAAAGCATGAGCAAACAGAAATTTTAGCATTTGTAAATCAGGATAGTACAATGCACTATAAATAACATTAAAATGTTTACTGTCTCAGGTTATATACAATTAAATGTAATTTATTTTTAATCAAAATGGGTAAGTTTTGTTGTTTGCTTTGGAGGATTTCTTGTCACAGGGAGGTGAGAAGAAGAGTTAAATATTCTTTGTACTTTAAGTACATCTCTGAGAACCGCTAAGGAAATTATTTATGGAAGATTGCCAGCAAAAGAGAATATATGAGAACATATAATATGACAGATGCGGAATTTATCTGCTTTAGGAAAAGGACACCAAATTTCAAAAACGATGACACAACAGTACAGCTTTGCATCTAGAAGTAAAACCAGACCCCTGCCTTTATATCACATACAAGTTCAAAGAGCACAAACAAGTCGGCAGCTGTAAATCTAGATGTGGAGAACATGTCTATTTCACCACTGGAGAAGACCCTGAGATAAATAGGGTACCAGACAAAGACAGAAATGATTCACATAAAAATATTAAATGTTTTATTAACAAGACAAGAGAGAAATGATTAATTTTTGAAAATTTATTTGCAATGCAAATATCAGACAGATATATACCAAATTTCCACAAAAAGGAAACTTACTGAGGAGAAAAAAAATGGACAAAGCACATGAAAGGCAATTCTTAGGATAATCCCAAATTCCCTACAATGAAAAGATGTTCAGTGTCACTAGGCATTCGGAAATGGTAACTGAATTCCAAAGCACATGCCGCCATGCAACTACCAGAATGGAAGAATGTCCACTTCCGCTAAAGAGGTTTCCAGGTAGGGGTACTTGCCTGTACTGCTGGGAAGATGGGGACTCTTAAATCTTTTTCCAAGTCATGTCATAACTCTCAAGAGAACCAAAGTCATGTGCAGATTTTGAGTGCATAATACCTCTACAATGGTCAATCTTAACTGTCAGCTTGAAGAGTTCTACAGCCATCTGGGGAGTGACCTCTATTTGTCCACAGAGGGTTGGGGATTATCTTGATTAAGTTACTTGAGGTAGGAAGTCTCACCACCCTATGAGTGGCACCATTCCCTAAGCTGTGATGCTGCACTGTGTACTAGGAGGAAGTTAGCTGAACTCATCTCCCTCTCCTTTCTAACTGTGGATAGGATGTGACCAGCTGTCCCCATTTTTTTGCTGATGAACTGTAGCCTTCATCTGTGAGGCCAAAGAAACAGTTTTTCCCTCAAGTTGCTTTTGTTGGAATACTCTATCACAGCACCAGACAAAAGAAGCTAAGACGCTTTCCCTGGGAATCCATCACACAGGGCTATGAGGGCACAGCTCTAAAGACATTTCAACCCTGGCTTTCATGGCAAGCTCTAGATACAAAATGTTGCCAATTAGTAAATGAACAATAGAGGAGACAGTGGAGGAGCCATATATTTAAACACCACACCACAGTGCTTTTAATGGGTTCATTTTGTAGCAGCTGCATTAAAAGGTTTCCCTTTGGCAGTACTGAATGAAAAAAAATGTGGAAGAGCTAAAAAAAGATCTCATTGTTGTAAGCAGTGACCAAAAACACCTTGCATCTGTCCATGTTATCAATACCTACAGACACAAAGGAAATGATGGAGAGACACATAATGTTCTTGTGGCCTGACTTAGAGACAAAAGGAATACAACTGTTGGGTAGAGAGGGGAGGAAAGCGAAGCGAAACAGAAAGAAACTCAAAAAAAACAATTGTACTTTAATGTCTCCATACATGCACACACATTTATAAATGTGTAAATACGTGTGTGTATGCGATAGGTGATTGAAGAGGCCAGAAGAGGGCACTGGATCCCCTGAAACTAAAGTTACTAGCCATCATGAGTCACATGGCATGGGTGCTGTGGTCCTCTGCAGGAGCATCAAACATTCTTAATCACTGAGACATCTCTCCAGTCCTAAAAACATTCACTTTTTTCCAGAAAGACATATTTGTGAGTTTGAATACTCCCCATGAAGATGAGTTTCTATGAAATAAAGCTTACTTCTTGTGGCTCTTGAGTTGTGTTCCTTTGAAGTACTCATCCTCGAGCAATAAAGTCTCATTTAAAGACCTGCAGAACTATCAGTGTGTGGGTTAGAAACAGGCCATTTAAATTGTACGTAGGTAGCATGCATACTGACAAAAAATATATAAAGATAAGATGAAAAGTACTTTTAAAAGGCTGAAACACTAAACTTAAAATATCTGGGGTGCATTTTAGGCACATTGATGATCTAAAGAAGGAAAGCAATCTGCCTCAGAATGTGCTAACTTGGCCTTTTCTGTGGACTGAGTTACACAGCTGTTTTCCAGATCATCCGTCCTTTAGGTTGAAGCTCATGTTCTCGGGCCTTCCTAGAGTTGGCACCCAGCAGTAACCCCGTAAGGGGCAGTGATGAACTGCCTCCCTCCCCACCTCCAGAGGACAGATGGTTCTACCTGGACACTCTCTTCCCGATCACCTCAGGTTGCTCTCTCACTTTCCTATATGGAGTTTCCTCAGGATGCAATTCAGAAGGGGATAAGACTATTGTGGAATATTCCTTTACATGGTGTGAAGATGTGTCACTGTGATTGGTTTAATAAAAAGCTAAATAGCCAACAGCTGGGCAGGATGAACAGCAGGGACTTCTGGACAGAGAGAGAGAGAGAGAGAGCTGGGAAAAAGAAAGGTAGAGTCGCCAGCCAGATGAAGAGGGGGCAGGATGGGCAATACAGAGTAAAGGTAACCAAGCCACATAAAAGAATGTAGATTAAAAAATACGGGTTAATTTAAGTTATAAGAGCCAGCCTAAGTTAAGGCCAAGATTTTATAATTAATAATAAATCTCCATGTCATTTTTTTCTACACATGGTGCCCAACGTCCAGCCACATATATTCACATAAGCCTAAGAAAGATTAAAAAAAGTTTGAAACACAGTGTCAAATGCTACTTCCTGGTGACCATGGTCTCTGGTAGGCTCAGAGGCATACAGAGATGTGGCTACTTGCTGCTGTCTGGGGGATGGAGCCAGCATGATGCTCTAAGCTGAGTTACACCATCAGCTGACATGGCAGTTTAAGATGTGTCTCACATGATCAGAGAACGCTGCAGATGCTTAGTACAGCCAGGTCCAGACACACAAAACCTCTAAAAAGGTACAATGTGTTTTAAAAATGTGTGTAGGCTTAAAAAGAGAAAAGAAAATGGATGTGGACAGTCATAGGAAAAATAGTTTATAAATAATAGAGTCTTTAAAGAGAGGATAAAATAATATAAAATGGATAAGGCAAGCAAAGATGGAAAACACAGAGTCTGGATCCTATATGGAGTCTTGTTGACTCTGAATTTTTTGAATGCTAATGAACAGCTGCTGAGAGACACTGGATTGTGGAAGGGACTACTGAATCAAACCAGTCTAGATACTTTAGGAATGCCTTAATTTTAAAATGCTTGCCAAAAATGTATTGCTTTGGGGAAGAGGTTACGTTTTTGTTTCCACAGGAAATGGAAGGCTGTGGATTCATTCAAGATTAAAGACTATCAGGTTGGATGAGAGGAGACTCCCTGAAAAAGCTGACTACAGACATAAAGAAACAAACCTAGAAAAATTACAAGACAGGTGACATATATTTTACCTATGCAAACATAAAACGCAAAACCACCTTTGGCTAACTTGTACACAGCAAGCAGTCCATTCTTTGTTAATGTAGATATGCATTTTACCTTTAAAAATTGGTGTGTTTTCAGAGCAAGGGATCAGACACCAACGAAAATGTGTGACTCAGGTGATCCAGCCTCTCCGAGGGCCTCTGTTGCAGTTCCCTCAGAGTTCTATATCCAGAACAGCTTCAAGGCTGCTGGCTGAGATGGTCCAGTCTCACAGACTATTCTAGTAAGACTGCAGATAATTCCTATATTTTTCCATCCCACCAGGACTAGACAACAGCTAGCTCTCCTGAGACTTGACCATTATCTTTTTCTCAGGGTCTTCTGAAGATCCTAGCACCCCCAGACAACAGGAAGCAGTCTAGAGAACACAATGCCCACATTCCCAAGAGGTGGAGTGGAAAGTTTTTGGTCATTTGGTGGGTTATAGATATTTGACATCAGTTAGGGTGGTTGGTTACAAGTTGTTGTTGGTCATGGCCAGGAAAAAAAGGCTAAACAAAGGACCAAATTCAGGGATCTCTTCCTGAAGGGAAAAAAGAAGAATACTGTATAGAAATGACGAGATAAAAGGGTAGATTGCTGCATCTACCTTTAAGCAACCAGTAGTGTCAAATATTGTAAATTGGTATGGATTTCTGTTTTTTGACACAAAATTGAGATTATTTTTGTTACAATATACTGTATATATGTTTCCTTTTGTTTAAGGTATTGTATCTATGTAGCTCATTTAAAATGTAATGTAAATCTCTAGTCCTTGAAATTTATTATTACAAGTACTCAGGACAATAAAGAAATGCAGTTTAGTAGTTAGTCACGTATAACAATCAAACATGTAGTCATGTTAAGTATGATTTCAAGGTCATACAGAGATATATTTTAGATAGATAGGTAAACTTCAAAGATCTACAGAATATGACATTTAAAACGTTTTAATAACATAAGGCTTTTCATGACAGTGAGACATGTCCACCCCTGTCAGTACCAATGGGCACTGAAGAACCTCCACATGGAGTTGGCTTTCTTTAAGGCAAAAGCTAGCCATAGAGACAAGAAACTGCCCTTGCCTCGACTGCTGACAGTATGTTGTCAAAACTGGATAAGCAGGACACAAAAGAAAGTGACTGCTGAACTATGTCAAGACAGTCCTTCAAAATTCATGTTTCACAGAAAAGTCTGTCAGATATTCTAGGCCTGTAGGCCAAAGATGGATGCTCCAACACTACAGAGGAACCCTGGGGTGACTGCCTGTTCAGGAAGCCAGATGTCTCTATCATTTCATAGTTTTGGAAGTGCTTGCTCTGTACTTCCTGTTTACTCGGGTAATATTATGTCCTTTTTCAGTCTCTGATGAAGTTGAAGACTAGATAGCTATAGTCAGTTTCCCTTTTGGACTCATCAAGAGAAGATAAATAATGGATTATTGTCTCTAAATTTCCCAAATACTAATGGACTAGACACTGTAAATGTACTTCTTACATGGTAATTGTTCTTATTGTATACAGTTTTGCATTGTTAGAGTTAAAACCTTCCTATCTTATTTAGACAAAAATGAGGGAATGCTGTAGCATATTCCTTTACACTGTTTGAAGCTATGTCACAGTGATTGGATTAGTAGAAAGGTAAATGGCCAATAGCTATGCAGGGTATATAGCAGGAACTTCTGGACATAGAGAACACTGGGAAGAAAGGTGGAGTTGCCAATCAGATGTAGAGGAAGCAGGATGGGCAATACAGAGTAAAGGTCACCAAGCCACATAAAAGAACATAGATTAAAACATGTGGGTTAATTTAAGTTATAAGAGCTAGTTAGAAACACACCTAAGCTATCAACCTAGCTTTCATAATTAACAATAAGTCTCCATGACATTTTCTGTGAGCTGGTGGCCCAAAAAAAAATCTGTCTACATAAGACTGCATCTCAAGCTGATAGGACATCTCCCATGCACCACACAGAAGGTGGTGAGACTTCTTTTGTATAAAGTGGTCTTTGAAAATTCTGGCTTCCTGAGGCCAAAGAAATGTAAAGAAGATAGTGTTGGAATGAAATAAAAAACAGGAAAAAAGAAAACTTGCACTAAAACCCACTCTAACTGGTGTTAGTAATCACAATTCCAGTTCTAGCTTTGTTGCCTTCTGGTTTATTTTACCCCTCTCTTCTCTTAACAGCTGTGTCAATAAAATGGATACCATGTCTCCCTTCCACCTGAAAGGACTATCAAGACCAAACTCAAACCGCCCAGTAATCCACCAGGCACTCAGCATTTCGCAGTAGCCCATACTTCTCAAACATTCTCAACTCTCTTAATATCCGGGCTGCCTAAATACAATATGATTGAGTCTTCAGCTTAGAGGTTTAGCATAATGTAGTATGCCACACTAACGAGCCCATACTCCGCAGAGCTCAGTGTACAATACAAAGCCCGCTGAGGCTCTGCAAAGGCTCATTAAAAGTTTATCTATCTCGCCGGGCGGTGGTGGCACACGCCTTTAATCCCAGCACTCCGGAGGCAGAGCCAGGCGGATCTCTGTGAGTTCGAGGCCAGCCTGGGCTACCAAGTGAGTTCCAGGAAAGGCGCAAAGCTGCACAGAGAAACCCTGTCTCGAAAAACCAAAAAAAAAAAAAAAAAAAAAAAAAAAAAAAAAGTTTATCTATCTCATGGTATACTGTCTCCAGATGAAGATGATTATGTGGGCTTTCTGTATTTACACTTAAGCAGAAGAGGCGATGGATATCCACAGAATGTGACCTCTGGACTATCCGCTCACCTGAAGCTTTCTTCCCAGCCACTCTTTCCAGCAATACTTGACCCATTGCAATGCATTGTGACTCCCTGTAATTTTTGTCAGTAAGGCTTTCCTTCTATTGCCCCTACCCTTAAAAAGAATTCTTTTTCCTACATTTACAACATATTTGTCAAGGATAAAAGTCCTATTATACGCCTGATGCCCTAATTAGTATAGTAGAATTTCATAGAAGAGAGAGGTTTGGATAAAGTGTGGTATTTTAAATTTTATCGGTCATCATTCATTTTGGTTTCTTTTCACAGATCAAATAAGACTTCCCTAAACTCATTAGGACAGTGTATGTCCTACTGGCCCTGATCGTGCTAGGAAATCCTAATTTTGGAAAAGAGAAATTTTTGGTGAGATTGCAAAGCAAAGACACTTGCCAAAACACAATAAACCCATCAGTCCTAACAGACAGGGGAGAAAGCACCATAACCACCAAATATATTTTGGGTTGCATTCATCATGCACATACTTACTTTTTCTATTGAAAAATAAGCTTGGGTTGGTGAGTCGGCTCACTGGGTAAAGGCACTGGCCACCCAGGCTGATGATGACCTGAGTTTGATCCTCAGGACCCACAGAGCAGAAGGAGAGAGCTGATGCCCTCAAGTTGTCCTCTGACCTCAAGTGTATGGAGGTGCCTATGGTATGTGCCTCACAACACACAAACACCCAAAATGCACACATTAATAAACACCACTTTTAATCTAAAAATAAGTAAATAAATAAACAATCCCTCTCTATAGATGAGTTTCAGGACACACCCACTAAAACCCTGAAATCTTTGATTTTATCCAGCAAGAAACAATTTTCTTCCTGTGTACTTCGTTCAAGCAACTTCCAGCACCTCACAAATTTTCTTCTGTAATTTTCTACACAAGCTTTACTTTCCCGGTCAGATTTCCACCTCATAAACGATCATTTCAAACTCATTATGCAGCATGCTTACATATACAAAGAAGCTTTAAAAAAAAAGTGGAGGTCAAACGAGGATTGCACCATTTCTTCTAAAAATAATGTTTTGTTACCTTTACTATCCCTCCACTTTAATAGTCTTGTCTACTAGCAGAATGGACATTAGCCAGAATTTATTGCTCTGTTATTATCACGATCATGGAGCTTCCTGCAGAAACCTCCTTCTAAAGTCACTGTCTGGGGTTAGGCCTTGTGATTTGTTTTCGCATGTGTAGCAGCCAACCACTGGCTTCTCTACTGGAGAAAACGCTGTGGCAAAGGTGGTAAACCAAAATGATCTATAGCCAATAAAATAGCACAGTCTGCAAACAGTATTTATTTGTATAATATTACCATGATTGCCCTATTCTATGAGACTAGCTCTGGAATGTCACGTTAAGTGCTTATGGGAACCAAGAGTACCTAAATTTCAGGAGCCTTCTCAGGTTCCAATCTCCACTCTATGGCTAATTGGCCATTGGCTATCAACACATTGCTTAACGCTGATCATAATTTGCTAAGAACTCCAGAAAACAAAATCATAGTATAGCACTTAGTTCCAGATCCTTGGGAGGCTGAAGCGGGAGGATTGTTTGAGGCCAGGAGCTCTGGGCTGTAGCAGGCTATGCTGATCTGAGAACAACATCAAGTTTGGCATCAATATGATGAGTGCCCAGGAGTAGGGGACCACTGGGTTTTGTAATAGGGGTGAAACCAGTCCAGGTTGGAAATGGAGCAACTCATGATATCAAATACATAGTAAGATAGAAATCATTGCACAGCGTCCATAGCAAAACAGAAACAATATAATACAAATAGCTCATACCTACGTCACGCCATTTGATATAGGGTACACATATTATATGGCAAAAACACAGATAAAATATCAATGAATACTTGTTCACTAAAGGAAGAAATTTCTGTGTTAGAATCAAAACTTTTTTAAAAAGCCTCAAATATGTAAAAGTCCAGGAAACAAATTTAAATTTTAATGATCCACTAGTCTGCACAAAAGGAAAATTACAAAACCCATAATTTACACATTCTGTTAAGTACAATAATTAAAACGCAAAATTTTTTATGTTCTGTAACTTTAGTCTTTTTCACATTCATCAGTTATTTCCATTATTCCCATCCAATAAAGATGCATCACTCTCTGCATTTAATGACTGTTGTCCACGCTGCGAATCAAAGTAACAAGCCCTGTTGCTCATAATTAGAGGCAGCACCTTTACTTTCCATTCATTTTGTTAAAACACAAGTTTCAAAGTCATTTTTAATCTATTGTCTAAAGTGGCAAAGTCGTTGGAAGAAGGGCTGTTATTTGCAGAAGAACACCATCCACAACAGCCCCAAAGACTCATCCATTAAATATTAGTAAGTCAAATGCAGTGTGCTAAAGGTAACTCCACGGCAGCACCACACAACCAGTCATGGGCTGATTACTTGGGAATCAACCTTTTATAAAGCTGAGCGCAACTGGTATCTGTTTGCCAAGAGAATAATTACATAAGCTGACATATCTGTCTAACCTGTGCATCGCAGAGGATGAACCGCAAAAAGGAGTCCCTTTCATTTTGTTAGTGTGTTAGTCAGGGTTTCTGTTGCTGTGATGAAACACCATGACCCAAAGCAAGTTGGAGGAGGAAAGGGTTTATTTGACTTACATTTCCACATTGTAGTCCATCATGGAAGGAAACCAGGACAGGAACTCCAGCAGGACAGGAATCTGGAGGCAGGAGTTGATGCAGAGGCCATGGAGGACTGCTGCTTACTGACTTGCTCCTCATGGCCCACACAGCTCGTTTTCCTGTAGAATCTAGGACCACCAGCCAAGGAGTAGTACCACACAAAATAGCCTGGGTCCTCCCTATCAATCACTAATTAAGAAAATGCCTTACAATTGGATCTTCTGGAGGCATTTTTCAATTGAGGTTCCCTCCTTTCCAAGTGTGTCAAGTTGACATAAAACTGGCCAGCACAGTTCGTATTCACCCATAAAGGAGGCATCAACACACCGGAGCACAAGCATTTACTGAACATTAAGCATATGCAAAATTTCCCACTGGTTGCTCTCTGTATATGTTGATCCTCAAACCCACTCTGTTGAGGTAAGTTGTTTTGGGTTTTTAATAGGTGAGTAAACTGAAAGAATTAACTTCACTGATTCAACAGCTAAAAACTAGGTAGTCTGATGTTTTACATCCTATCTTGTTTGATCCTAGCACACTACAGGGCTTCTTTGAACAACAAGAATTTTTTTGTAAGTTCAGGAAAAGGTGTGAATAGAGGACTGTCTAGCTGATGGAGCTGAATGCATGCACCTGGAGAGGACCAAGTGGGTTAGGAGGGAAAAGACTACAGGCAGGATGCTTGTCTACTGAATGGGCTGTGGGATGGAGGGCATGGGGACTGCCCTCAAATCAATTCTCTCAATGAGTGTTTCAGTATTTACATGGTAGCCATCATGTTAGGCTCTGTGTGGGAAGAAAGTAAAAGATCCACAAGGAGTGTACTCTTTCTCCTCTCAAGGTGTTTCTTACTGGAAGAAAACAAAGCAAACAGGCAACAGAAGTCCCACATGCAGGACCAGAGAACACAGACTGGAACCCGGTGAATTACAAAAGAACAGGTTGTAACTAAAACAGAATCCCACAGAACATGATAGTGATGTGCTGTGGGATGTTCTGTATGGCAAATGTGTTGCTCTGATTGGTTGGTAAATAAAACACTGATTGGCCAGTAGTCAGGCAGGAGGAAGTATAGGTGGGACAAGGAGGAGAATAAAGCAGGGAAGTGGAAGGCTGAGTCAGAGACACTGCCAGCCTCCACGATGACAAACAGCATGTGAAGATGCCGGTAAGCCACAAACCACGTGTCAAGGTATAGATTAATGGAAATGGATTAATTTAAGCTATAAGAACAGTTAGCAAGAAGCCTGGTACGGCCATACAGTTTGTAACCAATATAAGTCCCTGTGTTTACTTGGTTGGGTCTGAGAGGCTGTGGGACTGGCAGGAGAGAGAGATTTGCCCTGACCGTGGGCCAGGCAGGAAAACTCTAGCTACAGTGATGCTCACAGTTCTAGTTTTCACCCAAACAGGAAAGAGCCGAAATGCATTAGATGGTGAGGTCCTTGGAGCGTGCTTCTCTGGGCTCATAAGATGCTAGTGTTTACGCAGAGTATAAGTTGAGTTTGTTGTTGTTTCCTTAAACTGATAAAATATGGCTGGGGAAAAAGGACAATCAGTGGTCTTCATACTCTCAAATTTGTGTATGTAATGAAACATACATGGTTGGAAAATGTGACTATAAGTAAAACGTGCAATAAATTTTCACCGACCACTCCACTGCTCTCTTCACTGTGCTCTCTAAGCCAGCTTAATCACTAGAATAGGTGGAGATATGGAGTTCTGCTCTCCATTCTACAATGAATCACAAACAAGAATTAGGTTTTTCTCTGAACAGGTTGACCAGCTAATAGAAACTCCAGGAAACTCCTTAAAAAATTCTAAAGATTTTCTTTTTTTATTTTATTTTTACAATTTGTGTATACGTGAATGTGTTTGTTTTGTGGTTTTTGTTGTTTTGTTTTGTTTTGTGAGACAGGGTCTCTCACTGAACCAAGAGCTCAGATTGGCTAGACTGGGCTGGCCAGTAAGTTCCAAAGATCTACCCGCTTCTCCCCTATATCTCTGGTGTTACAGATATGTCGGTGCTGGGGATCCGAACTCAGGTCCTCACACTTGTACAGCAGACACTTTACAAACTGGGCCACCTCCTCAGCTGCAAGGTGCTCATTCTACAAATAATCCTTGTTGATTACCACTCTCAGTTTTTCCTACCTGTTATTCAAACCTGTTTCGCATATTTCTGTTTTGAAAAGCTCAGACGGGTCACCTACATTACACACATGATAACAAGTTGGTTACTTTCACACCAGTTCCATAGAAATTTCTTTTTAAGACTTGGCTTCTTGAAGGTCACACAGCAAGTCTCTGGTAGGGGTAGAAAGGGATGGAATCCATGACCTTGGACGGTCAGCAGTTGTCTACTCACCCTTGGAAACTCCTCCTCCTCCTGTGTCACTTATGAGTGTCACTTTGAGAAGCTGAAATGCCCATCTCTTTTCTTTAGTGGGGAGGAATGAGTAGAGGTCCAGAATAGTCATCAGTCAAATTGGTCACAACCCCAGTGCCTTATAGTTCTCCAGAGTGACTTTTATTCACATTACCTCATGTAACGCTCACCATGGTTCAAAAAATTGACCAAGGTCATCTTGAATCAGTAAGCAAGAAAAACAGACTCAAATTGAGACATGTCTGCTACCAAAATGTGCTTGCTCTTAGAGGGCACCTGACACAAAAGTGAGTGCTTTGCTTTTTATTACAGTGTTTTACAGTGATCTATCCAGATTGTCTTCAGGCAAAAGCACACATATAAATTTACAGTAATTATCTTGATTGTTCTCTTTAAGAAAGGGTGGGTTTTATGTTTTCTTATGAATTACTTTATATTCTTGTATGAATTAGCTTGTTAATCTTATTGTGAGAGTAGCTTTTTACTAAATGCAGAATCTGGTTAAACAGACCTGCTGAATATTTCCCGTGTGTGGTCACATTTTACTATAATTATTGGCCATAATGGCCATGGTGTGAGGGGATAAGATACCAGTGCAGACAAAGAATATGAAAACACATGCCTAAATATAAATACTAAATATATGCATAGCAAACTGATATACATATGTAATATATACATATGTATCATCACAAAAAATTGTGAGAAGCTACATACTCTGAAAGTCATAGTAACTGTTGTATCTTGGCCATAATTTCTGTCAAAGCCAGTAGGCAATAATCATGCCTTCAGTGGACAAGAAAAGTGTCTCTGAACACTCCAAATGCTTGTTCTCTCATTTTCCATGTAGCAGGACCACCATAAAGGCTCTTTGCTACTCTCTCAGTATCTAGACATCTAGACAGCTCAATAAGTACACAAATGTATATGCACAAATATGTACTACACAGTCAGCAATGATGTTCAGCGATGTTTAGCACTAACTGGAACATCTACATCACACCCTGTCCACTCAGGCCACCCATGGCATGGAACATTAAGGAAGAGAGGGTGGAAAGAAGGTAAGAATGCCATTAAATGTAGTCATCTGCACATGACTCGCAAACTCATTGCAAACTCATTGCAGGTACATTTACTCGCACAAGACTTGTACAATGTCAAGCCAACAAGATCAGTCAGGAGAGGACATGAACATAGAAAGGGGTGTGTTGGGGGTGTCCATAAGGAGAAGGAAGAAAGAGCTGCTATGGATAGAAATAATCGAGATACATTGTATACATGCATGAAATTGTGAAAAAGAAACATTGTATCCATGTATGAAATTGTGAAAATATAAACTCTTCTAAAATAACAAAATAAATAAACTATGCAAGTCTGTAAATCTGTAATGAATGTTTCAAAAGAGGCTTTAAGGTGAGTAAAAGGAAGAAAGACAGTATCAGAGGCCCTCTTTCACTGGACAGCCTATAATCTGCTGGTAAACCAAAGCAAATTTTATAGGACAGTATAATTACTCAAGTACCACTTTGTTACAATAAACATCCAACCAAGAAATCCTTTTGTAACCTAATTACTGAGAATATATAGAGAAAGCAACCATTTAACCCAGAGCATGTGTCTACCACAAGAACTCAGTAGCTGAGGCTGGATTGGGTGTGGTTTGTGTGGGCCCTCAAGAAGGAATTCTGGTGGACTGAAGTCACTCGGAGTTAGAACCCAAGAAGGTCTGACAGAGCCACAAGCAGCTGACCTCCCAGGCACAGGGCAAGTCCCATATGTCAGCTCCCACTCTGCATCTGGGAGTGGAGAGGGTGTGGCAGATGAGAGGCTGTGTGGTTAGAGGGTGTTGTCAGGGACTTAATTTCAATACTTTTACCCTTACATTTTTATGCACATTTAAAACTAAAGGCTGTGCAAACTCACAAGCTGAAAAATGAAAAAGTTTTCAGGGTTTTTGTTTTTTTTTTCTTTTTCTTTTCCTTTCCTTTTCTTTTCTTTCTTTTTTTTTCTTTTTTTTTTTTGGTAAATAAGCTGGGTATGGGGGTACATGCCTGTTCTGCACCCAGAAGGTGGAGCCAGGAGGAGCAGGAGTTCAAGGGCACTTACGGAGTGAGTTAAAGGCCTGCCAGGGTTACATTGAAAAGAGAAAAATGAAGTTAAAAATACAGGTACTTCCAGTCTGCCAGAGTACTGGTTTTTAAAATATAAATGGCACAGACAGAAGCTGTAGTCCATTTCAGAACTTACAAAAAATGAAAGTTGTTTCCTGAACAAAAAGGCAGCAGTGGTATTAATTTGGAGATTCTTAGCTCTTGTTCATTAATCCACCAGCAAGCACAGCAGGTAAAACATCAATACTACTACTAGCAGTAATAATTATGATGTCTGTGCCATTACTAATGTTGTGCAATTACTTTGTATTAATACACACACTTCAACTACATTTATGAGCCCAAAACACTTAAGAATGCCTCTCCTAAATATAAGCAAACAAATCACCTGACATCCCAATTTTATAGAAATGTTTTAATGTAATTTAACTTATGCAAATATGAAATTTGGTACTTTTTATTTTGTATTTATTGGAAAAAAATGCCCAAGACAATTGTATGTTGTCAGCTATTTTAAAGTACCACATCCCTGGATAAGGCTTCTCACAACTCCAAATTAACCAACACTTCCCAGTTGAAATACCCTCAGTACAGGCCTGGAGAACTCAGTACTTAAATCACTTTTGCTAAGATAAAACACACACAGATTTAAAACAAATAATTGCATTGTGTTGATAACAGACTGCTTCATGGCATACCATCTGACACTCAGAGGCTTTGAAAACGTGTTTTCCCTTCACAAGAAGCCAAAAGAAAATTTCTGTATGACCAGAACACTATAGACTCTAGGTTGTTTGCATGCTCTGAGGACTGAGCATCAAGCACCCTAGGAGAAAGGGTGTTCCCACTGCCTCACTTTTGGAACACACAGAAGCAGCAGCTGGAGTAAATAACCAGCCAAGAGTTGCTAAGGTCAAGGTCTCAACAGCTAGACCAGTACCATTTCCTCCCAGATAACATGGTTTCTTGAAAAGGCCTTTCTAGTAGGAGACAATTTTCATTCAAAAAACAGTCATAAAAAGCATTCCCCAATAAAGTTGAACTGACCAAAGTTTCTTTGAAATAAGTATGAGTAGTAGACAAATAACTGAAAGACTTCAGTAATCAAGAGAAATCCTTAAGAATGTGTTGTGGACCCTGACACAGCTGTATTAGCTAAATAGATGCAGCTCATAAATTATTGAGTTTTCATGTGAAAATATTTTAATTGTGCTGGTTTAAGTATATTTCACATTAACTATGAGTTAGCATAACAAACCTTTTTTTCTAAATGCATGATATGTTCTTGCCAATTTTTAAATGCTCAAATTGTTCTCTCCCAGACTCAAATGGGCATACTCTGTTCAGTCTAGTATCAAGATTGACCAGGCAGCATCGATAGAGACGTGACTTAGGCAATTGAAATGTCTGTCTTCAAACATCCTATTTCTAATAAGAGTCTACAGTTAAAATTTTTCAAGCCTAAAAATATACTCTTTACGTAACCAATCTCTACCTGTTTCTCTTTTCTCTCTCTTTTTCAAATGAAACCAATATCCAACGAGGACCTACTAGAAGACCAAGCTTTTTTCTAAGTGAGGAAGGTCCCCCTGTGGTAATTAAATGCCAGTCTTAAAAGCATGTCTTGTTTGACAGTTTATTTTCTCATCAAAGTGACCATTCCTGTTCACATTAGAAGCTGCTGCTTGCTGAAAACCACCAAATGTCTTTCACAGCATTTACTTATCCAAACAACTCTCTCCTCCACTAAGAAAGGGGCATGAAGGCTTCGAGGTGGATTTGCAGAATGACGTGTATTTGATTGGCAGATGTCTAAGAAGCAACTAGATGCACACGCACTAAATGTAAATAGATCCTCTGCCGGTCTCTCCGATGTTACAGGGAAACAGAATATTAACGCCAAGTTAAAATATCTTAGTGCTCGGTGGAGAATTTTATTAGCCAGCAGAATTATTTAAAACAATCCATACAGAACAGAGACTTAAGCCATCTGTACAGTTAAATTAGAGAGCTGACAACACTAAACACAGAAACTGTTTATCCAGATTACACATTCCGTTGTACTAATACTCTTTAACTCAACAAAGTCAGCTTTTATCAGCTGAATTAGGGCAATTACTAGTAAAGTATGCAAAACTAGAAGAGCAGGGGAAGGGGGCTGGGAAGCTACAGGACATCTAACAAAGGAATTGGTACTTTTTCCAAGCATTTTCCTCAAACGCACGGAGAAACAAAACTGTTGACTGCACCCCACCCTTTTCCCCCAAAGATAAAAGTTTGCAAAGTTCTGAGAGGCAGTTCTCCACCCAACAAAAGCAGGGTTGATTCTCCCGGTAGGAGAGCATCTAACAGGAACACCAACTAATGTCGCGGAGGTCAAGTCCTAGCCCTCTGCGTCTTAAGGCCAGAAGTGGCTCCTAGGCCAGCTCCCCCGGCTTCTTGGCCCAGGTGGCCTTACAAAGTTGTCCCTTGTCAACTCCAGCCAGGTCCTTCGGAATTGAAAATAACAGCCACAGGCCAGCCCCTGGCTACTCCCATGAACCAGGCACGGTAGCAAGTGACAGTTCCACATCATTACGACCAGAGACAATAATGAATGTAGCGCCAGGACCACGATTCATGCCAGCAATGTAATCTCCTCCTTAACCCCTTCCCCTCCACTCCCCAGTGCTCACACACTGCCCGCACAGCCCTGGTGCGGCTATTCATCCAGCCCATCCATTGCTGAGGACCAACTACTTCCACGACACCCCCACCACCACCACCACCACCAATTCAGCCCTGGGGATTTATTTCTCATCCTTGGCAACTGTCAGGCAAACACTGCAACCAACAATTCCAGTCGGGGGAGCAAAGCATTTGCTTAATTCACGTTACTTGCTAAGTTCTTTTTAAAATGTTTAGGGAGTGGGACAAGTAACCTCCCTCTTTCTTCTCCGCGAATCCGACCGCCGCTCTTGGCTCGGCAATAGCATCGCCCTTCCCCGGCCCCCTCCCGCTTCCCAACACTTTCCCCCCATTTAAGAACACAGACCAACCAAAATGATTTAACTTGAGCAGATGACAGAAGGAAAATAAAACACGTTAAGAGAATACGATCTGATTTGGGATGGCAAAAAAAAAGGAGGGGGTTGTTTATTTTGATAAAAAACGGAATCGGCACAGACCTGAACAGAAGCTGCAGAGCAGGAGAAATTGTTTTCTTTCCCTCACACAGAGTCCCCCTCTCTCTCTCGCCCTTTCTCTCTCTCACACGCGCGCGCGCACACACTCACTCGCACACACACACACACACATACACACACGGCGTCACCCGCGCACACTCACACGCACACGCACAAGCAGAGCCTCTCAGCTGCTCTCTGCAGTTCTCAGGAAATGAATGGGGGGCAACCCAGGGAACTGTTGTACTTGCAAATGACTTACCCAGATCACATGATGCGCTAAATGTAGGGTGGGCCGGTGGGTGGAGGCTGCCGAGACGCTAGCCCAGGTCTAACGTGGGGAGCCTCGCCAGGCCCGCATCGAATTACCCCGGGGCCCAGCCGAGGGGGTTGCAAGAAGCCGCTCCTCCGCCCTTTGCAGCCCGCAGCTCAGGAAACCGGAGAGGCGCGGGGGTTGGGGCGGGGTAGGGTGAGGTTGGGGTGTGTGTGGGGTGGGGTGGGGGGTGAAAACAGAAAACCCCAACAAAAGAGCTCCAGGTCCTCCTCCCCAGAAACAAAGCCCCGCCGCTGCGGGCGAGCCCCGGGGTGGGGCCGAGGGCGGGGGCGGCGGCGGGGAGGGGCTCGCTCAGCAGGCGCTAAGTCGCTTTATTGCCATAAAATGGGGCCCCGAGCCGCTCCGCCGGAGGATTAGGAGGCGGGCTCTGAGTGTGATGGTTGAAATCCCCTGTGGGAAACTAACCCCTCCCCGATCGCAGAGGTAGAACGCAACACCCACTGCCCAGCCCTCGCCTTGCCAGCCTGGCCAGCGGCGGGGGGTGGGTCCGCGGAGCCGCCACCCCGCCCCGCCCCACCCCGCCCCACCCCTACCCCCGCCCCTGGCCCTGGGCCTTTGCCGCGCCACCCTGTCACCTGCACCACCTCTCTGCGGCACCCTAAATAACCCACACATGGCCCCTGCCGCTCCTGTAGCCGCAGCCTGGGGGGAATTCTAGGGGTCGCGGAGAGAGGAACCCCTTGATGGCAACTCTCCGGGGCAAGACTCTGGCAGAGCTGCCACCAAGTCCCCCTCTTTTGTGTCACCACGCGCCCAGGCGGTCTAGGGCAAAGAATTAGGAGAAGATTAAAGCGGCCAGCCTGCGTGGCCCTTGCCCACTCCCCACCGCAGCCAGGGTGGGTGGGGGCGAGCGAGGAGGGGGCCCCGCGCCCAAGCTGTCCCCGCGGCTCACCCGCGGCTAACTTGGGAAAGGTGTGGGCGGAGCCGGCCGAGTCTGCGGGGTCCGCCCCCGGGCGCCCGGCGGCTTGGGCAACAATGGGGTCCCGGCGGGGGCTGCCCCGCGGGTGGCGCGGGAGAGGAGACTCGACTAACGACGAGGGGGGGATCATTGTTTGGGTTCGAGTGTGTGGCACGTTGCGGGAAAGGCAGGGGCGCCCCGCGGGCCGTGATTCACCTTGGCGGGATGAATGGGGGCGAGGTGCGGGTGTGTGCCTCTCTCTCGGCAGCGCTGGCACACCGGGGCGCCTGGCCGCGCGGTTTATTTAGGAAAGCAGTGAAGTCGATGTCGCAGGGTGGAAAGCGAGGCTCGAGCTGAGCTGGGACCCCAGCCAGGGCGCCGGGAACACGAGCAGGGACAGATCGGTGCTCGGTCCTCAGAGGGGAGCCGGGCGCTGGACGCCATCCCGGGCGGCCCCGCCTGCGCGCACCGGGCAGAGGATCCGCGAGATTCTGGGCGGGGAGAGGGAGGAGACGGCTCCGCTGTTCCCGCCGCGGCTGCGAGGACTCGGGGTCAAGCCGCCCGGGAGGGTCAGCGGGGGCGGGGAGCGGAGGAAGCGGAAAGGGCCCGGCGGGGTGCAGGAGTAAGGCTGGTCCCGGGCGGTCGCTGACGGTCAGGGGACTGTGGGTACCACTTTCTTGAAACCTAGGTGAGCTCCTGGGGCATGACACCCCTACCCAGTGCCTCTGAGCCGGCCGTGCGTGGGAAACCGCCCTGGAGGTGGGAGGCTGGAAGGGGAAGTTTGTGTTAGAGAAAAAAAAAAAAAAATTGCAGCTCTGTGGAGTGGAATGGGTTGGGAAGAGAAACCGTGGGGAGGCCGAGAAACAGGAAATGGGAGCGAAGGAGCAAATTCGAGCCAGGAAAAGGCAGTTTCTGCATCAGTGTGGCACCGTGGCATTTGCCGAGCACTTAAGGCCCAGGTGCGCTATTAATGAAAACAAAGGCGGGGCACCGGCTGGTTGGGCTTTGCCCTTGCCACGTTTCCTGCAGGAGGCGAATGGGAAAGGTGGTCGATCCAGAAGAGGACTGGAGCAGTCCTTTCCTAGTCAGGACAGGATGTATCAGCGGGCGCAGAGTCCTCTTAGCAGTAAAACAGGATTGAGAGAGACAGTGTGTCCCAGTGTTACGGTTTCTAAGAAGAAAAAATGAGATAAGTGTGAAAGTATCTGAAATTTGTGTAGCACACTCTTCCAGAGAAATAGCTCTAAATGAGAAAACAGCGGGAGCAGGGAGATGTGGGACTCAGGCCCCCAGAGAGGAAATGGGTCCTAGAGGCTGAAGGGTTCCCTGCTGCAATGGGGGTCTCTGTTCCAAGAACTGGCAGCTGCAAAACCGCGACCTGATCTGATCTTGGGCCGAGGGAAAAAGCCCCTCTCCACTTTCTTGCATCCGCATAGAAAGAACGCTGCAAACCCAAGTTTGAAAAATTGCAGAATATCAACAAATGTGCATTATTTAAAGGAAGATCTCTCCTCTCCTGGAATCACTGTAAAATTTCCCTGCAGGTGGGGCTGAGATAGGCAAGGAGTGAATTTAACTAAGGATGGAAGGACGATCTGAGAAATTATGTCATCTTGGCAAGTTCTTGTGCTAACAGCTTTCGCAGAGAGCTGAGTGCTGAAGCATATCATCAATATATTCTATAGTGAACACTTCCATGCGCGGGAAAACAAAATGCCTCCTCCCTGTGGCAACAGCCATAGGCGGGTTAGTCAAATGATGACGTTTGAAACTTAATCTGCAAGAATTCATTCCAGAAGGAGAAGGAAATTAAGGGCAGGTCAAGGTTAATGTCGAGAGTCTGAATAGGGCATATGGTTAGAAAGAAGTACATCAAGTATTAGGAAAAATGCTAGCAGCATTTTGAAAAAAAAATAATTTTAAGTAGGGATTGGAGATGTTAAAATATGGCGACTCCCCAGCTTTGGGGCGGGAGTATGAAAAGGAAAATACTCCTTTGGAGTATTTTGGAAGGGAGGCTTATCCTGCGAACAGGGATGGGTGTGGAAAAGCAAACATGAAGAATTGTAAAGGGATGAATGGATTTCTATAGTGTGTGTGTGTGTGTGTGTGTGTGTGTGTGTGTGTGTGTGTGCAAGCCTTTGTTCCTAGTGGAGTGTCTATCACTTCCTCGGTACAGAACTTAAAACTTGAAGTGTGAACAGAAGGAAGGGAGGCAAGGAAAAAAGTCCTATCAGAGAAGGATGGGTATAATTTTTGTTGTTTAGACCTTTCTACTTGACTCTGTGAGTATTCAGAGATGTAGAAAATCTGAACAAGTAAAAATAGCAAAGTTCTTTTTGTCAAGAGTGCACAATTCTGATATTGTAGAGAAAAATTTCTGAATCTTAAGACTTTGGGGCTGAAACTATTTATGAAATCTAATCCCAGATGAAACTTCAATACTATTTAAAAGCAAAAGCTTTGAGTCAAGGATAATGGCCCATTCCCCTACTTACTTCTTACTTGGTCTTTAACCTGAAGAAAAATGAATTACCAAAAGGATGAAAGGTATTATTTTGAACTACACATGATATACACACTGTATTTTATTTACCTAACACAATGTCCAGAAAAGAAGAGAAAGTGACAAAATCCTGCTAGGCACATAATGTAAGTGACTAGACATCAGTTATATAGTAAAACTAACAACTGGAGGTTTTTAAATAATAGGAAAGCAGATATTTTTTATTTCATACTTAACTAGTAATTCACTGAAAAATCAGTACTCTGGGAGAAAAACACTTTACAGTATAAAGAAGTTTAAACCTGTACCACACCCCAAGTGCTGTCTGGCAAAAATTCTCTTTAATGTATGAAAAGTAGTTAATACTTTGTATTAAAGAGGGCGTAAATTTGCAGGGATGATTTAACACTATCTCTGGGTAGAGCTGGGGGGACACTGAGTCCATTTCAGAAATCAGGACATTGCTGAAAGATTAAAATCAACTGGAAGAGAAAATAAAAGTGATTCCCACAGCTCTCAATGAAGTTTAGAAAGCAGCCCCACTCTTTCCCAGGGCTAAACATGCATATGACAGATAGGTTTTCACATGTTGCATTTTGGCAATAATGTGCAGCAAAGGGGAATTCTGTTCAAGTATGAGAAAGGCGCGTTTAGAGTCTTCAGTACAAACGCAAACAGCTGGTGATATTATGTGATGATGTAGTAAACAGCATGTTTTGATTTGGATGGTGAGCTGTCTGAAAATTAGGAGAGAAAAATTCCATTTTATGATTTTGTCACAGTCATCACAGCTTTGGGTTTTTCTAGTTTAAATATCACATATTAGATATCCACTTTTCCAAGTTCTTCTCACAGTTTCCTCAGACCTCTCAGCCTTGGTGCCGTTAACATCAGAGCCTCTTCAGATCCCCCAGCTCTACACTTCCTGACTTCCTATTTGGTCTGCCCCACTCTTCCCTAGACAAAGCCTGAATTCTGTTACACATACATACATACGACTTGGAGTTGGCACAACTGTGCATCATCCTGGCATGTAAGAATTTTGTTTTGACTTTCTTATCTCATGTTCTCTCTTGCAGCGGTGCATCACAGCCCAGCCACCCCAGATGCCTTTATCAAGAGGTTCTTCTCTCTCTTCCCATTGACTCTTCCAAATATGGTTCCATGACACCCCACATGCACATAGGTGTGGCCTATGCAGTCATTGAAAACATTCTCTCTCCCTTCTTAGAGCTTTTTTAAAAATATATTGCAAAGACTGTCTCATTCACTAACTAGTATGTAAGCCCTTCCGTGTGTGTGTGTGTGTGTGTGTGTGTGTGTGTGTGTGTGTGTTTAGGGAAGTCACAATTTTTCCACCTACTTAAATATTTTCCTTGTACTGAAAGTCAACCCCCATGAGATGTTTGTGTGGACTAATGTGAGACAGACTAAGCCAGGTAGACATCAACAGATGTTGATTTCCTATTGTATTCTTCTGTTATATAAATACTGATGCTTCCACTAACTATACTTGGTTCACCTATTACAAACGATACATTGAGAATCAGAGTTGTGTCTTAACTCTTAACCACTTATTTAACTTTTTTTTACTCCCACAATTTTTACTTAATTTTACTTTCTCTTTCACATTTAGTTCTTTGAAAAGCACTTAATCTTTTATACTTTTCATTCTTCTTTATTAAAATTATATCACATAATACTGTATTAGAAAAAGTTCAGTTTTTCAGTTTGAAAGAGAAATTCTCAGCAATTTTTTTTTAACATTTTCCAACTTGGAGCTGTATTATCCTAAAGATAAACGTTATTTTTAAATATAATCAATTGCAGCATATACTATTAGAAAGATCACCTAAAAACTTAAGTGTAAACAATACCCTCATGGAAAGACTGTAGTTGCGTTAAGATACAGAACACCACTTTCATTTCAGATCATAGAAAAAGAACTACCTAGATATAGCAGATACCTAGTTATGAAGAGATGGTGCATAACTACAGAGAGAGCCATGGATGTCGCAAGTGGTAAGAGTGCTCACTTAGCATTCAGAATCCTCGGTAACACACACTCACACACGCACGCATGCATGCACGCGCGCGCACACACACGAAAATTTAAGGATAACTATAATATGACATATAGTTAAAATACTCTGGGCAAAGCTGCATATACGTAGAAACATTAACAAATATCAACAGCCAGGCAGTGGTGGCGCATGCCCCTAATCCCAGCACTCTGGAGGCAGAGCCAGGCAGATCTCTGTGCGTTTGAGGCCAGCCTGGTCTACAGAGTGAGATCCAGGACAGACACCAAAACTACACAGAGAAACCCTGCCTCAAAAAAAAAAAAAGAAAAGAAAAAAGAAAGAAAGGTCAACAGAAACATCACACTGAAATGGAATGTCAGAATATAGGTAATTTTTCCTAACATGAAATTTGTCATATATGTAAAATAACATACACCATGTTTTCTTTTTTAATTTATTTTTTATGTGAATGAGTGTTTTGAGCAATTTCTGTGCACCGTATGTACACCTACATCATGCTGTCTTAAGGCCTGTCTTTCTAGGTACTATTTAACTTGAGATAGAGAATTGCTTCCAGTGTTCTCTAAGCAACTGGGTGGTTGTTCTTGTTGCATCCCTCTCCTGTCCCTGCACTAATTACTTCCTGAACTAAGGTTTATCTTTTTTGCAACTTTTATTAATTTTTGGATCTTACCTTCAAGCCTTTGCCATCCTTCCTAACAGTAGATTGCCACTATTCACCTAATGTATCCCACCACATTAAAATGTTTTCCCAACATGTTGCAGTCATGCTTGCTTATATATTTGGTTGTAAGTGTCGCCTTTAATGGATGAGCCATTCCTCCAGCCCAGTCATGCTTATTTTATAGGAAGCATTTGAACTTCTCTATAAAGAGGTGTAAACCAATCTAGCCAGTGGTTTCCCCTATTATATTCCTGAGGTAGTTTTCAGTTTTATTTATATTAATTAAATTTTCTGCTTGATAATTTCACATATTACCATAATGCAGACTGTCTACCCTCTCCCTCACCTCCCCCCCGCCACACACCTGTCTTGCTCCTTCCTCCTTGTAAATCTCTTCCTCACAGTCATGTCTGTTTTGTTTCATGGCCCTCCGAATTTAACCAGAGCCATCTCTGTGACTGTGGGTTTGGAGCTGGTGGCCTCAGCAGTGGCTACAAAACTGGAGATGATACCCAGCCCCCAGGAAATAGCCAAAATTTTAGCAGCAAACTGCCCCTCTCCCACTTAAGTGACTAATAAGGCAGAAATGTTGTTTAACTGTGGTGGAAACACACTACAAATTATTTTTCAGTAGTATCTTACTATTTGCATCGACACCATCATACGTAGAGTGTCATTTTTCTTTTATTCTTGCTAACAGTGAGATAAAAAAAAGACACTTAAACAAGAATGGCTTGAGGTTTGAGTCTTTGAACTCCAGGAATATAGATGAGACATTGTTGAGCTTGGGCTGTGTGGAACTGATACTGCCATAGCCAGGTGAATAGATCATAAAGCTTTGAAGAAGAATGGTTCTGACAGAAAAATGAAGGTTGCCACAGCCTAAAAGATCTCCCAAATCCATGCCTAATACTCAGCAACTTGTTCTGGGGAAGGAGTTCATGGAAAAGGGAGTAGGGTCTGACGCTCGTATTTCAAGCCTTAATTCGGGAGCTTTTAGTTGGTTTTAGTTTTGATACACTCAGACAGATCTAAATAGATCTACCATAGTTGAAGCTAACATTAATTAGATAACTGATAGGGAAGAATGGGGGGTGGAACAAAGATGTGAAACCTAGTTTAAAAACTTGAGAATAAAGTAGCATGAAATAAAAACAGGAAACGAGGGAAAGAGGACGGGGCGGGAGGAAGCGTGTGGTATTCACAGTGTCCCTTCTACCTGCAGAAAGCAGCCAACCTGACGAATGCCACCTGGGAGACAGATTGTCTCCCTCCCCTTGCAACAATAAAATCCACAGCTAGGCTCCTACAGCTCAAGAGTAAGACTGCTGTTCTTCCAGTTCTTGAGCACGGTCTACTCATCTTCATTTTCTGCTACCCATCTCAAAGTATGGCTCTCTGTCTCTATGGCAAGAAGAAAAGGAAGCAAAGTCAAGGGCAGACTCATACAGAGTTCTGCAGAAGTCTCACCCCTGTCAACTGCTTCTATTTCATTATCCAGAGCTAGAATAATGAAATAGTAAGTAAGCAACAGGATTGGAATCACGTGGCTTCTCCAGGCAGACCAATCACAAGGAAGTGGGCATGGTGAAGGCCCTCTTGGGTGGAATTGGAGATTACCAACTGTGTCTGCATTTTCCTATACAATTTGCATAATGCTTTGTGTCTTAAACTGGAAACCATTCTATTATTACAATATTGTTACAATCCTCTACTGAATTCTTGATAGCAGGCAACAAAAAGAAAATTACAAGTTATTTCTGTCATCTTTTTAAGGACATTAATTCATACCTATATTTTAAAATATTTTGTGGTGTTTATTAGTATACATCTTTCATACAATATGTTTTATAAATTATTGAAGTCTACAAAACCATAATGTAGTCAATTTTGAATTAATTCATGTGTGATTTACTGAAGGCAAACTATGAATAGTGATTTTGCTTCATCACTTTACACAGTCTGGTTTGGTTCATCTTTCCACACCACTGATTTACATGCCTTTGAAAGAACAAATACTACTTTTTTAAAAGGTGAATAAGCAAGTTTTAATTAGAAAGGTAAATCTGTGTCTTCTAAAATATTGACTACATTTTCATTTCAGATTCAGATATTTGTAAGGCAACAGTGTACGAACTAGTGCCTGGGAGCCAGAAGGTGTCAAACCAAGTCCAGATGTCACTGCTTGATTGTGACACCTTTGACACAGTTCGTATTGGTGTCACTTGACTTCCAGGTACAACTGGGTTACACCTTCTCTGCAAGGATGGGAAAAATCTAATGAACTCTTACATATCTTCATCTACAAGACTAAACTGTAAGCATCCAACATGCAAGTCTTCAAAACTGCCATTTTGAGAGGCAAATGAAAATCATCTTTCAAAGACCCACCACGTTGTACCTGCCCCGGAAACTATTTTCTTTTCTCTTCTCTTCTCTTCTCTTCTCTTTTCTTCTCTTTTCTTTTCTTTTTTTTTGTTTGTTTCTTTGGTGTAGACCTCCCTTTGTTTCACAGGATAAGCTATGATACCCAGACTTGCAGTGTTCCTGCCTCCAAGTGCTGAGGTGACAGGCATGCACCTCCACGCCCAGCTACTACTCCCTTTCAGTATTGGAATCATTAGCGTTTTCCAGTATGAAGAACTGTTGTTTACTATTAAAATATATCTCTGTACAACCCCCTACTAAACTACTGAAACCTTTTGTAGTGAGAAATAATCCAAAGAAATTCATGTGTCTATACTTCAGTTATGAAAACTATTTAGAGCCAGCTAGTTAAATTTACAAAGATTTGGCACACATCTGGCTTTAATTGACCCAACCTCCAATTAGAGTACACAGAGTTAACATCGATGGCGTAAGACAACTTTAGGCTTATATAGACTTCTTTCTTTCCTTCTTTTTTCTTCTAATTCTACTTTTTCTTCTTCTTCCTCCACTTTCTGCCCTTGCTCCACTCCTGTCCCTAACCCTTCTTCCTCAAGACAGGGACAGATTATGGATAATTCACCCATGACAGTTTTGATCTGCCAGTTTCTCACTCAGTTCATAAATAATCTTTGTTTAAGCACAGAATTAACTTCAAGTCCAGAGGGAAATGGTCAGGGCAAATAGAGGAAAATGACTGTAGAGAAAATAAATAAACAAACAAACAAATAAGGAGATATTGAAAAGCCTTCCTTGAAACAGCTTTTGATGCCACCCGCTTCCTCCATTTTAAACTAATGTTTATTAGCGTTGACTATGTGCCGCATGCCATGCAGAGCATTCAGCAGCTCTCTTACCTTCGCGAGATGAGTCTCACCAAGCTGCAGTAACTCACAGAACCTCCAAGCTTCCCTGTTCTTTAGTCCCTTACCTTCCTCCACGCAGCATTTATCCCCACCTAACACACCACGTCATTATTGCTGCATACAGTCTTTCTGCCTCTCTGCTGTTCACTGCCAGGATGAGGAGCCCCAGAAGGACCATTTTTTTCTGTCAGGTTCTCTACCGAGCCCGCTGTGCAGGAATCAACCTAGCGTGAAGTAGGCACTCAATAAAGACTTGTGAATAAACAAGTTCAGAATGTATATGTACAGAAACTGGAGTCCTTGGCGTTTTCATGTCACTCTGTCTTCAAAGCAACAATTATAAAAGTCAGTCCTAGTGCTGAGCTGCTGTAACCCCTGGGCTAGAGGAACAGAGACAGAAGGGTCCTTGGAACTCACTGGCCACTGGGCTAGATGAATCAGTCAGTGAGTTTTAAGCCAGAGAAAGACCTTGTCTCAAAAACAAGCTGGTAGTTCCTAAGGTACAACATCTGAGATTGACCCCTGACCTTACATGTACGCACATGCATATGCACACACCCCTGTGCAGGCAAGCACGTATCCATGCAGGCATGTGCGAGCATCTGCACGTTTTACATTCCGTTATTTTTTGGTTATAAATCATTCCATGTGTTGCATGTTGGTATGAGCTTAAAACCTTGACCGTCTTAGCAGCTGACTACACATCTCATGAACTTAACTGGCAAGGACAAGATGGCGACAGTGAAGAAAGCTACTCCCAAGATGATAATGAAACCAAGACCTGAGCAATCGAGCACAGGGTCATCAATCACCACTATTACATCTACACATTTGTATATTGTTTGTATTGAAGTGAACTACTAAGTCATTTTCAAGTTCAAATGTAGTGTCACTCCTTCCTACTTCATACATAATGGTTGCTGTGTGTTTGCAGTTCATAAGGCATTTTAAGTCCTTGAAACAGAGAAATGTATACACAGCTGAACTCTGTATTTTAACTCGCTGAGAGACAAATTAGAGAGAATCATAATATTTTCATTCTCATACTATGCCCGGTGCTTTTATGCCTCAATATGAAGATGATAGGTGCTAAAGGAAGTATAAATAAATACAACAGAGGGAGTCTACTCAGTGACTTTAAAGCTGTTTTATTGAAATACTGTCTTGTTTACAATTCTCAACTCCACAAATCCTCATCAATTATTCAATATTTTTTTTCTTGTTGAATTAAACAGGGTAACTATTTTCTTAGGAGAAAATGTCTGGTGAAATGTAAAGCTTGCTTTTAACATATATAAATTTTTCTATAGGAACACAGTTCTCCAGCTTCTTAATACTTACTCTAAGCTCACACTAGGGGAAGGTATTCATTCTATTTATTACATAACAAAAAGGTGAATTCAAACCCTGTTTTTTATTGTTTTGGATGCTACAAGTAGCTCTTTATTGTTGGAATTAAAAAAAAAAAGGCCAACAGACTATTTCATAGAATTTTAACCACTGTTAAGATGTTAGGCAGTGTTAGGCTTGAGCCTGTCCTATCATCGACAAAGAGGCTCTAATAAATGTAGGTAGAAAGAATCAAAAATAGAGGTGGCTATCACACCCTACAATATGAATGCATACTGTCTTTTGATGAATTTTCAATTGATGAATATATTAGCATATGGGATTCACTTCTTTAAATTAGTCCTTAAAGAAGTCTAAAATTCTTCATTATAGTGACCTAGTTTGCTACTAGTTTACCTCTTTGTTTCATTATGAGTTATGTTCATTGCTTCTATGACTCTTGTCTGCTAGAACTCTCATGCACATGCATGAGTTCTTTGGGCAGCCACTGAGACAAGAAACATATGGCCAGGTCTGCTGTGAAAATCTAGACACATGCACCGAGAGGAACCCTGTCTCTTTGTGTGCGTGTGTGTGGACTTGTGCCCATTCATGTCCCTTTACACTGAGGATCTCTTACTATCGTTGGCTGATAAAGAGATTTGTATTACTTAGCCCCAACATTGCTTACAAATATCACTTTTTAATTTAATAGCATGTAATTAACCAGCCAAAATATATTTGACTATTTTATCTAGCAGCCTCAAAGTTAAAAAGGAAATTCATAATTCTGTACAGATTTGGCAATCAAACCTGAACCTTATTTTCCTCCAATTTCTGAACTTAGTCTTGAACCAAGGTCCAAGGTTAATAACAGACATTCTCAAACACATTTGAGACCTATGTGAAAATGTAATTCCGCTCTTTTCCTTAGCACATACAAATATATGAATTGTGTCTTACAGCAAGCAAGCAAAGAAAATTCCTTGAAATTTCAAATCTAAAGGAAGGTTTTATTTTTAACATGAACATGTTTTTTTCCCCATTTTTAAAAAGCAATTGCTATAATTATCTTGGAATTTTGTCAAAGTACAACTCTTTGAAAATTGTTAGGTCCAGATTGTAACATGAGTAAAAAGAAAGTACTTAAAGGGCTTTTATAGTCTGCAAAGCATGTCTAAGTTAAAAGGGGAGAGGTTTAAGTGGTCAGAGACCTTTAAATAAAAAAGAGCATTAAGCAAACATCTTAACCACAGAGTTATAAATATGTCAGATGGACAGACTTTCCCACTGCTCGACAGGCAGAATGATTGGGCCATGATGTGGACCTCCACTAAAGTCAGTTAACCTATGTGTAACCCTGCAGTTCCTGTCAGGAGTCATACCTGCTCACAAAGGAAATGCTAGCTCTCAGATTTAAAACAGGATGTCGTCAGTATTATTATCCCCAGCAGAGAAGTCATTCTTTTCTGCAGCGACGCAACACAACCTTGATAAACCTGTAATGGGGATGCCTGTCAAAATACCAGGAGAAGAGAAACAGATTAGTAATACCGGGTTTTAAAGACTTAAGGAGCAGTGGGTTAGAATCAAATTTAATTTTCATTTCTGTGCTATTAATGAAGAGCCCATGCTGTTTTTTTTATAATTTCATGTAGGTTTTCATTTAAAAATACCATTTCCTACTAGTTACTTCATTTTTTGGTTGCAAGGTATGTGTAAAACTCAATTCACTAAACCTTTATTATGTGTTTTCTCATTTGATCCCCAACAACAGCCAGGAAACTGGGTGTTACTTCCTTCCCTAGTTTCTAAGACAGAAAGCTGAGGCCTGCAGAGATTGACTTGTTTCCAAGGTGACTAGGATAGTCCATCTTCACTGTCAACTTGACTAGATTTCAATCACCATGGGAACGTACATCTGGGTGCGTCTATGAGGATGTTTCTAGACTGGTTTAACCTACCCCGCACAGGTGTAGCATCATTCCACAGGCTGAGGTAGCTGGCTGAAGAAAGAGGAGATTCAGGTTGCTCGTTAGCATTCATGGTGCTCTTCTTTCTCACTGGATGCAGTCTGACCACCCACCTTACCCAGTGCCACCATGCCTCCTCCATTCGGCCTTGGTCACCATGATGAACTGTATCCTCCAATCAGAAGCCAACATAAACTCTACAAGTTGTTTCTGTCATTCTTTAATTGTAGCAAAGAACAGAGTAGTAGTGTACTGATCAGTTTTGTTGTTGTTGTTTTGTTTTGTTTTGACAACTTGACACAGACTAGAGATACCCGGGAAGAGGGACCTTCCATAGAGAAAACAGTCTATCAGATTGGCCTGTACATGAGACTGTGGGTACATTTTCTTGAAAAATGGTTGATGTGGAAGGGCCTAGCCTACTCTTGGCAGTATTGCTTTTGGGCAAGTGGTCCTGGGTATTATAAGAAAGCAAACCGAGCAAGCCAGTAAGCAGGGTTCCTCTGGGATTCTGCTTTAGTTCCTGCCTTCAGGTTCTTGCACAGCTTATGTTCCTGCCTTGCCTTGCACTGTGAGTCAAATAAGCCCTTTCCTCCCCTAGTTGCTTTTGGTCATGCTCCTTATCATCACAATAGAAAGCTAACTAGGACACATAGTCGGTAAGAAATGGAACTCCAATTCGCCTTCAGTGACATAACTCCAAGACGTATTCTTGTCACTGTGGATTGTCTATTTATAATCAGTGTGGCTAATTTGCTCTTAGTGTTAGAGACTTAGCAAGGCCACCTACTCTGTGGGTTCTGAGTTTGTGTTCCTAGATCTCGATACATTCTTCCCATCAGACTAACTTGTCATTAAGGCTCTCTATATTTTTATATGATCGTTTCCTGAGTAAGGAGCTTCAGGGAAAAAATAATTAATGAATTTTCCCTTTTAATCTTTACCTAGAATCCTAACTTATTATGTTTTCATTTATTTTAGACACTGTGCCTTATAAATGGAATGGCAAGGATATTAATTTGTTACTTGACATTATGACTGTGCAAGGCAGGGCCACATGGTATATAACTCATTCCTCAAAATTCAAAACCAGCCCCTGCTTCAAGTGTACTTTTAAATATTCTTCCAATCTTTATCCTGGGACATTAAGATGGAAAATATTCCTTGGGAGACTAAACAGTGCCTAGAAAACCTGACACTTTCTTCTGTCCTGCTGAGTCATCCCCTGTATCACCTCAACCCCTTGTCTCACCTCAAACTTCCAGTACCTCTATGCCATCCGCATGCCCTACTAACAGCCTTGCCTCTTGTGTCCTGAGAAGACAGGAGTCCTCAGAGGCCAATTGCTATGACTCTTACAGCTCGGCCTTCTCCGTGCTCCCAGGACAACCTATTAGTGCTCCTCTCTGAGATCGACTCCTCTACTCTCAGCGTTAGATTTATGGATTTTAGATTTTAGTCCAATAATTTTTTTCCTGGATTCTGCACCAGCAGGTTTTCATTCTCCACTGAATCACATGCTTCAGCATGCAACATCATTTACCCAGCCCTAGATGCTAAATGAAAATGCCATTCTCCTGACCACAGGGCCTCTCTCAGCTCCCACATATCTCTGTTATTCATAATAATGAAAGTGTGTCCCAAATATAACTTTCTTACCTGTACTACTCAAACTCTCTTGAAATCAATTCAGTATGACTTTGATCCCTGCCTGTGTCCTAACTTGGCACTGATTAGGATCAGGAGGAAACCTAGAGCACAGTTCAACCTAACGGGAATGTTCACTCTTCATTATCTTGTCCCATCTCTAGCACTTATATCTGATAGGTCAAGAAGATAAAACTAACACTGACTGGTAATTAAACAAAGTTAAACAGCTTCTTTCTTGGTTTCCAGAACACTCTCTTTACCTCCCCCTCTTCTTCTCCTCCTCTGTCTCTTCTGGGTATGCTGACCAGGCTGTCCCTAAACACCTCAGTTTCTATAATCCCCTGTTTTGGCTTCCAGGAAACTGAGAAGTAAGGTGTACCACAGTGTCTAGCTGTCTGGAGTTTTCAATGTAAGTGTGAGCATGGTCATTACTTGATCTCTTAACTATCTCCTCCATCCTCTCAGTGAGCTTATACAGTCCTGGTGGCCTTAGATGTTTTCATAGTCTTTTTTTAAATTATCTTATAGAAATTCCTTCTCTTGGTCTATGGTTAGGGCAAAAAGCTTTAGTATCATCCTTGCCTTATTCTCCTGTGGCCACTTAACAGGTCCTGTTGACTTCCACCTTCAGATTATATTCAGAATCTGAAATTCTCTCACCTCCATTGTTACAGCCCTACTTTCCCTTGGATCACTTTGATTTCCTTTTCCAGAATACTACCCAGAGGCAACCTCTTGTAATGGATGTCAGGGCTTATCTCGCCACCCCTCTGTTCATGCCTTCACAGTGGGACGCTTCTCACTGTATGGGCAAAGTCCACTCCAGTTGTCAAGTCATAACCAAACAGGGGTCCCTGGAGCACCTCCAATTCTATTTGCTATATCCTGCCCTCAATGTGTCTGTCCCAACTTGTCTCCATGTATTTCTGGAATAGCAGGCCTCTTGCCTTGTTCTTTCTGCTTTCTGTGTTCTGCCATGACATAAGTTTATTACATAACTATTACATAATTTCCCCCTTTGGTATCAATGAGGCTTTTCTGGACAATCATGACAGAAGATCTTCTTCCTTTATCCCATGCCAGTGTTGGTGTTCTGTTGCTGCGACAGAATACCTGAGACTTGTGGATGTATAAAAGAGAGAGGTGTATTTGGGCTTATACTTCTGGAGCATGATACCGTCTACTGTTTGGCTTCCAATGAGGGCCTCATGCTGCTTCAACTCACAGAGAAAAATGGGAGGAAAAGCAGGAGACAAAAAAAAAGTGGATATCCTCACTTTCTGATGACCTGCTCTCTAGGTAATCAATCTGACCCCATGAAAAATCAACCCCACCCCTCAAGAAAGACATTGACTTTTAATAGGTTGTTGGATTATTAAAAAGTCATCCTTGCTCCAGTGTCAATAAAATTTCAGCCTGAGTTTCTGAAGGAACAAATTCATAGAGTGGTCTCTTCCTTCCTTCCTTTCTTCCTTCCTTCCTTCCTTCCTTTCTCCCTCCCTCCCTCCCTCCCTCTCTTCCTCCCTTCTTTCTTTCTTTCTTTCTTTCTTTCTTTCTTTCTTTCTTTCTTTCTTTCTTTCTTTCTTTCTTTCTCAGTTCACCAACATGATCAATAAACATAATTTGTTTACATTTTGCTAGGCTGTGATCTTGTAAAGACAAATATTTTGCTTTTTTTTTTTTTTTTTTTTTTGCTCAGTGACACATTCACATAATCCAGAAGAGTGCCTGGAACATCTACTGAACAAATTCATTCTTTCTTTCTGTCTTTCTCTCTGTTCATGTATGTGCATATATATGTGCATACACATGTGTGTTTCCTCCAGTGTTAGTATTCAAGAGCCACCCACTTTAGTTTTTGAGGTAAGGTTTCTATCACTGGACGAGGGCTGGACAAGTAAGTGAGGGTGTATGGCCAGTGAGCCCCAAGAGTCTGCCTAGCTCTGCCCCTCAGCACTGGGATTGCAAGCACATCTCACACTGGGCATTTTGTCATGGATTCTGATAGTCAGGCTTAAGTCCTCTTGTTTGTGGGACAAGTGCTTTACTAACAGAACTGTTTCCCAACCTCCTTCCACCCCACTCACAGGCTAGATTCTGACTTGTATTCCTTCTGATTCAGCTTCCTCATCGGCAGGATAACAGGCTTGTGCCATCACCCCTGAGTTAATTCTGGAATGAATGAACACCTACTGTATAATTGAACGAATACTTAAAGTCCATAAAGTTTCATATGCTTACCCACAGAACATTAGTGTTTTCGGTATAAGAAATTTCTTTCCACAAATTGAAAACAAACTCCTCCTGGAAATGATAACATGTACCTGTAATCCCAGCACTTGGACTAAAATAGGAGGGTTGTGAGTTCTAGGCCAGCCTGTGCTAGATAGGTCCAGGCTGTTCTGGACTACATAGTATGATCTTGTTTCACACACAAAAATTTAAAAAAAATTCTGCAACCATTATTAGTCATAATGAAATATTTTAGGATTTAAGATTTATAATAGGTAGTGAATTTGTTTGTAGTTGGTTAAATGATTATAAACTAATTTAAATAAGTGTAGACTAAGAATTGGCTTTCAAATACTGAGAGAAAACTTGAGAACAATCATTGTGCAGGATGGGTCTTAAGATAGCATAAAAAAGTATAGTTTATAAAGGACTCTATTCTTTTATATTTACATTTTGTTTTCAAGCACTGGGCATGGAACCCAGGGTCTTGTACATGATAGGCAAACTTCTGTTACTGAATTGAACTACTGAGCTATATTCTAGGCCTTGAAAGAGACATTCTGTATTACTGATTTCTACTTTACACTCCTAATAACCAAGCAGCCAAAAATAAAATATGATTAGATATCTAGCATGGAGACAAAATCCTGTAAGGCCCAAACTAAGAAGAATCTCTACAACTAGAGAGAGTCAAAGGAAATAGGAAGAAATTTCAGGTATGAAATGGAAGCTGGGAGTACTTAAATCAGAAAACCTATTGGGCAGTAGTTCCCAACCTCCAGTGTGATTAGAGCATAATACAGTAATGACCTGAAGTAAAAGCTATATCCTTATATGGTGGTGTAATAATATTAAGGGTAAAAATTACTCTAACTAGACAATGACACATTAAAAATATCTGTTGAAAAGAATGATAAGGTGGATTATCGTGAAGTAAACACCAGTGCATCCTAGGAGAATGAAAAGGGCTGATTAATAATGTAAGATGATTCATGTTTGGCAGTATGTTTCGAGCAAGAGGTTGGCCTGGCTTTGAAATAAAAATTGATGCCCTGGCCGGGCGGTGGTGGCGCACGCCTTTAATCCCAGCACTCGGGAGGCAGAGACAGGCGGATCTCTGTGAGTTCGAGGCCAGCCTGGACTACCAAGTGAGTCCCAGGAAAGGCGCAAAGCTACACAGAGAAACCCTGTCTCGAAAAACAAAACAAAACAAACAAAAAAAAAAATTGATGCCCTTGATGGCACGTCCATTAATGGAGAAAAGTAACACAACCAGGCTGCTGCTGAAATGAAAATAATGTTCAATTGACTCTGGTCCTTGCTTTACTGAACTGTGTGGAGAAATCTGATTTCTTAAAACAGTGTGTTCAGCATGAATATTAAGCAATAGTCCTCATTATTTATTTGTCAATTTGGCACAAATAATTTATGTACATTTTAGGGCTCAAATGAAATTCTTTGTCATTTAAGCCAAATAATAACCCAAGTGTATTTTTCTAGAAAATTCCCTACCAAGACATTAGTCTAGACCTTCAGAATTTTACCCACCCACACTCACACAGTTCTAATGCTAAGAACCAAAGATATTTTCACTGGTGCTTTTTGTGTGACCTGATTAACTGGCAACACATTAGAAAATGTCTGCTTTTAAAGGAATTCTTAAGACCTAAAGCCTAAGCTCAAATACAAGAAGAAAGGTATAACATATTATTAATAACAATGGACAGCTATCATTTATTAAATGCTTGTTTCATGCCTGCCAGCCTTTCCATAGCATTAGTTCTCTATCTCTGTCTGTCCATCCCTCTCCCGCCCTCCGCCCTCTCTCCTTGTCTCTTTCTCTGAACATTTCAGTCAGATCTCACGAAACACAACTTTCTCTGACACTTCCTTTCTTTTCTGTGCTGTCTGTTAATATCTGTTCGATGCTCTTAACAGTGTGGCTTAGGGTTCCAAACATCCCTCTCAGGAGAGCATGGTTCTGACTTGCTCCAAGTCCTGTCTACGCTGTGAATTAGTTCATGGTGCAAGCATGCTTTGCACGAAGGTCCCCTGGAATCCCATGCATGCTTCCACATGTTGCAGTTTAAAATTTATAGTCCCTAACCCAGGTGCTCAAAATTTGAACATTGGTTATTTCTCTACATGGGAAATTAAGTCATCTGTAAGGTTCACATGTCTAAGATGGCAGAGAGACAGCCTCTCAGGGCGGCTCACCAGCGACATTCAGCTGGCAGACTAGTCCTGGATTCGTTACCTTTCTGTGACAAGGCACCCAACACAAGTAATTTATATAAGGAGAGGGTTTAATTTTCAGTTTTTATTCATTTTATGTGTGCATACATGCATATGTGTAGGAACATGCCTATGCACATACACAGGCCAGAGAAAGATGCCAGGAAGCCCATTCTAACACTCTCTTATTCCTCTGTGATAAGGCTTCACCCTGTACCTGGAGCTTCTGTTTTTGTTTTTGTTTGGCCAGGTTGTCAGGCAGCAAGCCTTTTGTCTCTGAGTCCCCAAAGTGTCAGGGTTACAGGCCTGTGTTTCCACATCGAGATTTTTATGACACCCAGGTTCTCGTCCTCATGCTGCACCTCCTACCCACTGAGAAATTTCTCAAGCCTCAGGAAGCGTTTATTATGGCTCATGGTTTGAGAGCCCATTCAATCATGGTGGGGGAAGACCTGGCTGCCAGAAAGTTAGGGAGCTTGTCAATCATGTTGCATCCACAATCTGGAAGCAGAGGGGTGCATGTCAGTGCTTTATCAGCTTTCTCCTTTTCATGCAGCCCATGGAGTAGTGCTACTCACATTTAGAGTTGTTCTCTCAGTTAACACTATCTAAATAATTCCTTCCTGATATGTCCAGGGGCTTATCTCTTCGTTAATTTCAGATCCTCTCAAATTGACAATATTAGCATAACCATTCCCATCCCTCTTTCTCTGCTGGAATAACTTGTGTTGAAATGGATACTGTGTTGTCCTGGCACTGGGAAGGGATTTTGGCCTGAAGACTTTCTCCTACAATTGTTGGTCTCCAGTAAGGCAAAACTCACCTTTGGTAGTCCCTATAGGAGGGCTGTGAGTTCTGTTGCTGGTTTCACAGCCTCCACGGCCTCTCTTCTTGGGAATGCACCCTTTTCTGTGCCATTACTGTGCTCATGGAAGTGGTTTGCCTGTTGCTGTTTTGATGGACACTTTCCCCAACCCTTCTTTTCTACTCTTTCATTGCTGCACTGAAACGAATTCTAAATACAATTCCCAGAAATCTACCTTGGGAAACAATGTCATAGAGTATTTACTCTAAGAAGCTCCCCCAAATGAAGGATCCATGTTGGTTTTCATTCTTCTTCAGAATATTCATTACAAATTAATGCAAAAATCTGGGCATCTGCATGATCTAGTCATGTTTTCCCTAAATCAATTCATTCTCATAGAATATTAGTTTAAGATATGTTACATTTGTTTATGCTGTGGAATAGTTGTTTAATGATGCAAAGAAGTGTTGCATTCATTTTCATTGTGTTTGTTTAACTCTGTGAAGCTGTGTTACTTTGCCTGTCTAAAACACCTGATTAGTCTAATAAGGAGCTGAATAGCCAATAGCCAGGCAGGAGTGAGGGAAAGGCAGGGCTGCCAGGCAGAGAGAATAAATATGAGGAGAAATCTAGGCTCAAAAGAGGAGCTGGGAGAGAAAAGGAGAAGCAGAGGAAGGCAAGGGGCCAGCTACCCAGCCACACAGCTAGCCACCAAGTAAGAAGGGAAGAACGTTATATAGAATAAAGAAAGATAAAAAGCCTAGAGCCAAAGTGAAGTTGAAGAGAAACAGGATAATTTAAGTTAGAAAAGCTGGCTAGAAACAAGCCAAGCTAAGCCTGGGCATCTATAAATAAGAATAGGTCTCCATGTGTTTATTTGGGAGCTGTATGGCAGGCCCCCAAAGGCATTAAAAACACCAACTACATTTTGGTGCCCAGTGTGGGGCTCAAATATCCACCTAGGGCCTGAGAAAGCTGGGGAAGAAAAGATAGTCTCCTTTAAGAGTCTCTGTCATACAACAGAGCACTTAAACAACCTTTTTCAGGATAAGTAGAAACATAAAACTAAGTAAAAAATGCCTGCCACAGTGTAGGGCACTGGCATTCCAGAGCTGGGGAGGGGGGTTGAATGCAGTTCTAGGTCACCTGCCTCCAACCAGGCAATGGAGGTTTAGGCTTGGCTCCCGGAGATGTTAGAAGCAGGCAGAGCCAGCCACCAAACCTGTGGCTGGGGTCCTAGCTGTACTGCTGTAAACTGCTAAGTTTACAGGCTCATGCAGTAAAAGAGGTCAAGATGGAAAAGCTCTCAAAACTGGTTCCAGTGTGTTTAAAATGTGCATAGGCTTAAGAAAAAGAGTAAGGCTACAGACAGTTATATAGAGAAAGAAATGACTTAGAAATAATAAAGTCTTTAAAGAGAGAGTAAAAGTAATATAAAAGAAAAAAGCCACATAATGACAGAAAATACACAGGGAGACTGTATCCTATATAGTAGTATAGTGTTGATTTGAATTTTTTTGCTTGCTGATAAGCAAAGAACAGCTGCTGAGAGACATGGGATTGAAAAAGGGACTACTGAAGTAAACCAGCCTACATACTTTAGGAATGCTTTAACTTTAAAATGGAAGTCAAAACTACATTTGTCAAATGGAAGTCAAAAATGCTTTGGGGAGGAGGTTATGTTTTCGTTTCCACAGGAAGCAAGAGGCTGTGGATTCCTTCAGGATTAATATGGATCAGGGTTGATTGTGGGAGACCTGAATATTGACAGGTGATATATATCAACAAAGGATACAGCTGGTTTTCCAAGAACTTGGTCATGATCTCAATATTCTCAGGGAACCCCTAAAGATGCCTTTGTCCACAGACAACAGGAAGCACTCTCAAGAACACAACACCCACATTCCCAAGAGGTGAGATGGGTAGTTGTTGGTTATTTGGTGGGTTATGGAAGTTTGCTATCAATTAGGGGAATATAGGAAGAGACAGCTATTAATCTCAGATATTTTGCATTGACATTGATTTCGGTATATTGATACAAACTTAAAGTTATGTTTGTTACACTGTATATATGTTTCTATTCTTGTTTAAAGGAATTTTATATATTGATACAAGTTTAAGGTTGTTTTGTTATAAGATATTTTATATATGGTTCTATTCTTGTTTGAAGGATTTTTGTATATTGGTATAAATTTAAAGTTATTTTTTGTTGCAACATACTGTATATATGTTTCTACTCTTGTTTAAGGTATTGTACATATGCAGTTCATTTAAAAATGTAAGGTAAAGTTCTAGTTTTGAAGGCTATTATTATAAATTATTTAGAGTAATCAATAAACACAGGTTAGTAGTTAGTCATCTACAACAATCAAATTTGTAGATATGTTAGAGAAGTTTTCAAGATCATACAGAGATATATTTTAGATAGATAGATGGTCTTCAAATACTTCAAAGACCTATAGGATATGGTATTTAAAATGTTTTGTTAACATAGGACTTTTCATGACAGTGAGACATGTCTGCTCCTGGCAGCACCAATCTACTTCATAAAAGGATGATGAGCATTGAAAAAACTCCACATGGAGTTTGCTTTTAATTTGGTAAGGCTAGCCAATTGGGCAAGAAACAGCTCTTGCCTTGACTGCTGACAGTATGCTGTACAGACTGTACAAGTAGGACACTGGAAAAAGACAGTTGAACTTCACCAAAACCAGGCAGGACAGTCCTTTGAGAGTCCCGCTTCACAGAAAAGTCTTCCAGATATTCTGCAGGGCATGGAGGAAAGCAACTGACAAGCTTTGTCAATATAAGGCATAACAGTCCTTCCAATTTCCTGCTTCACTGAAAAGCCTGCCAGATACTCTAGGCCTATAGGTCAAAGATGGATGCTCCAATGTTGCAAAGGATCTTTGGGTTACTGTTCAGGCAGCCAGATGTCTCTGTTGTTAGATAATATTACATCCTTCTGGGACCTTTGATGGAGTTAAAGACTAAATAGAGTTATAGTTTTCCTTAATTTGATAGAAAGTAAGTTAGGTATAAAACTTTTTAGGAATCACTGAGATAAGATAGATAATGGAGTATTTTCTCTGAAATTGCTAAACACAAATAGACTGAATATAGTAAATGTAATTCTTACTTGATAACTGTTTTGTTGTATATAGTTTTACTTAAACATTTTTATTTTGACAAAAGGGGGAAATGTTATAGAATATTAGTTTAAGATGTGTTACATTTGTTTTTGCTGTGGAATATTTGTTTGATGATGCATTCTTTTATATTGCATTTGTTTAACACTGTAAAGCTATGTTACTTTGCCTGTCTAAAACACTTGATTGGCTTAATAAAGAACTGAATGTCCAATAGCTAGGCAGGAGAGAAGGACAGGCTGGGCTGCCAGGCAGAGAGAATAAACAGGAGGATAAATCTAGACTCAAAAGAGGAGTGAGGAGAGAAAAGGAGAAGGAGAGGAGGATGAGGGTCCAGCTACCTAGCCACACAGCCAGCCATGGAGTAAGAAGGAAAGAAATATATATAGAATAGAGAAAGTTAAAAGTCCAGAGGCAAAACATAGTTGAAGAGAAACAGGATAATTTAAGTTATTACGCCTGGCTAGAAACAAGCCAAGCTAAGGCCAGGAATTCATAAGTAAGAATAAATCCCCGTGTATTTATTTGGGAGCTGGATTGCAGGTACCCAAAAAGAATTTTAAAAAACCCATTATAGTTCATTCTGGCATATAATTCTTTCCTTATCTCTGGGATGGTGAACCCAGCCTGTAGTCATATAGGGGTGTCTATAATACAATTTATTGTATAAAATTGTTATCTGGAACAGATATACCCTGGATCTCTGTAACATGAACATTTATTTTTTTTCTCATTAGATCTACCAGTTCCTATGAAGCAAATAAACTTTACAATATTTAACATGAAAAGCTTTGTATAAGTCGTTTTACCCAGTTTTGTTTTAGAAAAAAAGCAAAAACCACAGAACCAAATAAAGTCCTTACAACCTTATTTTTTAAGAAATTAGTATTCATATATAATCAATTACTACCTAAACCATGTAAAAGTGGCCAAGAAACAGGAAGGAAGTAGAAAGAAGTCTAAAGGACCATCCATTTGAGATTTACCTACCTCCTTAGAGGGTCAACACTGTATCAATTGTAAGGACAGTTCAGGGATGCTGGCAAGCATCCAGAACACCTCTAGCTTCACTTGACTCAGCTATGAAAAGGAAGTATACTGATTAATTTATTGGTTTATTTGTTTTGTTTTTTGTTGGCTTGATACAATGTAGTGTCATCTGAGAAGAGGGAACTCCAATTGAAGAATTACTCAGATTAGATTGCCCTGTGTTATGTCTATATAGTATTGTCTTAAATCATAATTGATACAGAGGTGCCTGACCTACTGTGGGGAAGAGAACTCCTGGGAAGGTGGTCCTGGGCTGTTTAAGAAAGCTAGATAAGCATGAGCTGGTGAAATAATAAGCAGCATTCTTCTATGATTTCTGCTTCAGTTCTTCCTTGAGTTCTTGTCTTAACTTCCCTTAATCAGAGACTGTAACTGCAAAGTGTAAGCCAAATAAATCCTTTCTTTCCTAAGTCATATTTGGTCAGTGTTTTATCAGAAAAACAGACAAACTAACTAGAGCAGGAAACATGGCTAAATTAAAACTGTATGGACTGCCACTGATTTGGGAAGACTACTTCTTGCCAACTTAGAAAGGAAGGGCTTCTGCTTTGTGGACTTCCAGACTTTATGACCTTTAGCAACATCACCACTGAAGAATTAGCACACTCTTAATAAAAGAGCAGAAAAGTAAAATTATGTAATAGAATAGTAAAATTCTGCCAACAGATAAAGAACAGATGTTGACTGTTACATAGTATTCATAGAAGGAAACATGAACCAAAGATTGAATATCCAGTCAAACTATCTTTCAATTTTAGTGGAGAAAGCCCCCATTTCAGGCATGTAGTGGTTTGAGTAAGAACATCCCCTATAAGGTCAGATATGTGAGCACTTGGTCCTTAGTTGGTGGTCGTGTTCAGGGAGGTTTAGGAGGTGCAACCTTGTTAGAGGAAGTATGTCACTTGGGGGCAGGCTTTGAGTGCTATGGAATTATCCTTTTTGTATACTGTGAATATGTATTACTCTCATTGGTTCAATAAAGAGAGCTTACTGGCCAATAGCTAGGTGAGAAGAGTTTAGGTAGGAGAGCCAAACTAAGAGGATACTAGGAAGAAAAAGGGTGGGGTCATGAGAAGTCACCAGCCAGATGCAGAGGAAGTAGGAGATAAAAATACCATGTTGAAAAAAGGTACCTCCATGTGTAGCTAGTGTTTTCCTGCCTGGCCCACAGTCAGGACAAATCCCTCTCACCTGCCAGTCCCACAGCCCCTCAGACCCGACCAAGTAAACACAGAGACTTATATTGGTTACAAACTGTATGGCCGTGGCAGGCTTTTTGCTAACTGTTCTTATAGCTTAAATTAATCCATTTCTATAAATCTATACCTTGCCACATGGCTCGTGGCTTACCGGCATCTTCACATGCTGTTTGTCATCATGGTGGCTGGCGGTGTCTCTTTCCGCCTTCCTGTTCTTTCTTTTCTCCTCTCTGTTAGTCCCACCTATACTTCCTGCCTAGCCACTGGCCAATCAGTGTTTTATTTATTGACCAATCAGAGTAATTTGACATACAGAACATCCCACAGCATCCATGTGATAGAGTGTAGATAAAAATATGGGTTAATTTAAGTTGTAAGAGCTAGTTAGTAACAAGCCTAAGCTATCAGCTGAATATTTATAATTAATATTATATCTGTGTGGTTATTTTGCGAGCCAGTGGTCCCAACAAAAACCTCCGCCTACATCTGAGAGTGGAAAGACTTCCTGTCACTTCCAGTTTCACTCTTCCTGATTTTTGTGGTTACAATGCAAGGTATAAGCTCCCATCTCTGTTTCCTGCCACTATACAGGCCACTTTATTGCTGAACCTCCCTGCTGAGATGAGTCTTATTCCTCTTAAACTGTAAGCCCCAATAAACTCTTCTGTAAGTTGTCTTGATCATGCTATTTTATCACAGATACAGAAAATTGACTAAATGAGGCACTTCTTTCTTTTTCCATTTTCTATCTGGGTCTTGCCATGTAGTTCAGCCTGGTTTTGAACCTCCATTCTTTCAGCTCAGCCTCCTGAGTGCTGAGACCACAGACATGTCCCACCACTTGTAGATTGAGTTGAGGAACATTTGAGTCATGAAGACACTGGGAATATTGTTTCAATGAATTAATCTTGATGAAATTCCTAGAGATGGTTTAGAAATCTTTGGCTGAGGCATTCTCAAAGAACACTACATCTCTTCAAGAGTAAGGAAAAATTAACTCAAATGTGAGAGTGTGAAGAGACAGAACAGAAATACATGGTGTGTCTCCACATGAGGAAAGTATTAGCTAATGAGAATTTAGACAGATGAGGGACAGGAAAGTGGGTTTGTTGATAATGTCATCTGCAATAGTTGAATCAAGAGATATCATTGAAAGCTGAAGGGTCAAGTGACAGGAAGATTAGCATATATAACATACTATTAAACACTAGAAAAGATAATAAAGAAGGGGGGAGCAAAGGAAGGGAGGGAATAAAAAGCACACGTTTTATCATTGTTCATAATAGAAAGTTAATAGACACTGCCTAAACAAATAAATATTATGTTGCTAAAATTATAAAGGTTCCCCTGCTGCTATACAGCAATGCAAAATTCCTAAATAACAAGAGAACTGAACAAACACACAGACACAAGTAAAACAGGCCGTAGAGTTAAAGACTTAAGTTAGCAATACAAAGGAAAACACAGTTCTACATTTAGTGTCTCTCTTCCCCCATTAGGTTACAGGCTACAGAGAAATAAAAACAGAAGAGGGCTTATCTGTGAAAATACATTCTATGTACCAAAGAGGTGATGTAGAAGTGATTAATCATAACCACAATGAGCAGTAACTGAGTAACTGACAGAACTAAGCTAGCTCTCATTTGACAAAGACCAATTGTGTTTCCTCTGTATGAAAAGACAAAGATTTAAGATGAATTTTTTTTTTTTTTTTGGTTTTTTGAGACAGAGTTTCTCTGTGTAGCTTTGTGCCTTTCCTGGATCTCGATCTGTAGACCAGGCTGGCCTCAAACTCACAAAGATCTGCCTGCCTCTGCCTCCCGAGTGCTGAAATTAAAGGCATGTGCCACCACTGCCCGGCCCGATTTTTTTGTTGTATTATTTTGTTTTTGTTTTTTGTTTTTTGTTTTTTTTCTTTTTTTTAAGACAGGGTTTCTCTGTGTAGCCCTGGCTGTCCTGGAACTCACTCTGTAGACCAGGCTGGCCTTCAACTCAGAGATCTACATGTCTCTGCCTCCTGAGTGCTGGGATTAAAGGTGTGCACCACCAGGCCTGACTAGACTGATCTTAAAGAAACAACAGAGCTATACTACATGTGAGATAAGTAAAAATTATTACTCAAAAGTAAATAAAAGTTTGGGTTCAAGTGTTCAAATGCAAGAGCCCATGGGCAACAGTTCCCATTCAAACTGTCATAGCAAATAAAAATTACAAAACCTGGGGTCATAGCATTACACAGAATGGGTTTCAAGCCAAACAATAGTAAATAAAATAAAGATGGTTTATAATTGACAGCAGAGATAACAAGTGTGAATGTTTATGTACCTTATCCCACCCCCAAAAGAGCAAAATACAGTTGAAGGATAAATGAAGATGCAAAAAGCCATAGTTAGCAGCGTATTTAGGAACATCAGACCTTCATTTTCCTGTTAGTGGAGTAGGCAGTGGGTGCCTACATTAAACACTGCTTTCAAATGTGTCTGTAATGATGACTCTGGGCTAGAGTGACTTTTGCATGTGTAGACTCAGGGTATACTGCCCCGGCCGGCCTAATGGTGATGGGCATTAGCCCATCTTTGAGGGGCTGTATTGAACAACAGACTATGGAAGGGAGACTACCTGCTTCCCAGGGCTTCCCAGCTGGAGCCAATGCACCTATAACCCTTCTTCTCCTGCCCTGGGACTAGGACTTTCATCAAAGGCTTCTCTGTTCCTCAGGCTATTGGACTTTCTCCCCTGGCCTCTCTGAGTTTTCCAGCTTGCAGATGGCAGATGCTATTTTTTTCCCCACATTGTATAATGTTGAATCAGATGTATGTCTTCTATTAGTTTTGCTTCTCTGGAGAACTCTGACTAATAATATAGTCACCTTTCTGGCAGACCACAGCTACTTCAAAGACTCAAATATTATAATTAGTATGATAGATTTCATATGTTCACACATTCATATATCTAAGATTGGGTCTTAATATAGCAAATATACATTTGAGTGGCTCGAGTCTCATTCACCAAAATGAATTACTTAGTATGTTGAAAAGAAAATGAATTTTGACAAACAGAAATGAAAGTATTATTCTCTGATCCCAACACAGTAAAATCAGGGACTAACCAAAAATCTAGATGTAGTTTTTTTCTTCTGTCATTTATTGGGGGCAGGGTAGTCGGCACTAGAGACTTACACACACTACCACTGAGCAACACTCCCAGCTTTCTTCAATTGTTTTTTTAGTTCTTAATTTTCTTATTTTTGAAATTCTCATCCATGTATACAATGTATTATCACCCCATTTAAGCCTACCACCCTCCTGCATGACTTTTAAAGTAAAATTTAGTTTTTCTGCTTTCCATATTTTAGCACCATAAAATTATTTCAGTATAGATAAAAATTTATTTCAGTGCAGATAAAAATTCCCTTGAATGTACTTATGTTTACTTGGTATTAGCTTCTATTACCCATTGCTCTGATACACATAATTTTTAAACTTGATATTTCAATACAACCACTATCATTTATGATGGGCTGACATACATAGACATATCATCTCACTGTCAAGAAGCCAGAGAAGCCTGGTTTGGCAGTTATGGCCCGAGGACTCTGATGTATGTGGGCCCTGATGGTTGATGGATTGTAGTCCCCTCTAGATGTCTTCATTCACATTATGATGGAACACCAGCAACAGAACTGCCTGGAACTGGTTCAAGTAGAGTCCCTTAGTACCTCAGAATCAGTTACTTTTTCTGTTCTTGTGACAAAATACCATGACCAAAAGTAACCTAAGGAAGAAAGGGTCATTTTAAGATGATATTCTGCTGTGGATATCACTCTGTATAAATAAACATTGATTGTCCAGTAGCCAGACAGGAAGTATAGATGGAACTAACAGAGAGGAGAATTGAGGGAACAGGAAGGCAGAGGGGGAGACTGCCTGGAGCCGCTGCCAGGACAAGGAAGATGTAAGGTACCAGTAAGCCACGAGCCACATGACAAAGTATAGATTAATAGAAATGGGCTGAATATAAGAGTAAGAGCTAGACAATGATAGGCCTGAGATAATGGCCAAGCAGTTTAAATAATATAAGTGTCTGTATGTTTATTTTTATAAGTGGGCTAAGGGACTGCCTGGGCTTGGCAGGACCCGGAGAGAAAACTCCAGCTACAATATTCCAAAGTCTATGATGGTGAGGAAAGCATAGAATGGTCATAGGAGCAGGAAGCAGGGTGATCATACTTCATCCACACACAGGAAATAGAAAGACAGAAAGGTATGGGTCCAAGCTATAACCTCTCAGATCCTGTTCTCAAAGATGTGCTTCCTCTGCAAGGCTACACTTCCTAAAGGTCCTACAGCATCCTTAAACAGTGTCACCAAATGGAGATGAAGTGTTCAAATACAGGAGCCTTTGGGTTGCATTTCTCATTCAAACTACCGTAGCACCTCCCTTCTAGATTTCTGTTTCCTCTCTGTTGCATGTTTCCAGTTTGTCAGCTTTGGGGCAATGGGTTCTGTACAAGACAAATAAGGACTCTAAAGTATAGGTAGGAATCAGTTCATTTGTGTCATCTAATCTCAGAAGCAAAGTAGCATCTGTCCTAGGAGCCAATCAGCTGTAAAGCCCTATCTAAAGCCAAAGGTAAGGATCACTGAGTCCACATTTTAATGAGGGGAGTGGAGAGAAGTTAGAAGTTAGAATGCTCTGGAAAAGCATTGAGATCAAAAATACTATTGTGCCCACTTTCAGAAAGCATTCCCAATCATCTGTCAAATATTTCCCAAAGTGCTCCATGCAGCTGAGTTCCTATTTTCACCACGATGGGAAAAGTCTTAAATTCATTAATCCATCCTTTTGTTCATGCTGTTGATGTTGTGACAGATCGTCTTGTTTAAACATCTGGATATATATGGAAGAGCTATGTCTCAGGAATAGACACAGGCACTCCTGTGTCCTAGCGTCCCCAGGTGCTCCCCATTGTGCCACAGTACCAAATTGTCTTCCACTGGTGTTAACTCAGTTGTAACTTACCAGCTAACTACACATTAGTGTTACTGGACAATAAACCTGCTATCTATGACTGTCTTACAAAACAGATTTCCTAGTGCAAACAGCTGCCTTTGAAAACTAAACAAGAATTTCTTTCTCCCTTGTGCTACATTCATAGTGTTCAGAGGAATGGGAATGGGGTGGAAAATCATTTGTTGACTGAGTAACATTTTGTCATGTAACAGATAGTTGAACTCATTTGTAGACCTGTTTGAAACTTGAGATCAACCATTCTTCTCAAAAATCAAATGCCTTTTATTTTAAGGTTAAGTGCTTGCGTTATGAAAACGTACAATGAACAGAAAGTGAAAGTTTGAAAGTGGCACTTAGTTTTTCAAATCTGTTATCTCAAATCATTATTTCAGAATGAAAATAAACAAATGTGGGTGTCCATCCCTGCATACTTTCTTCCTGACAGCCCTTCACTTCCTCTCTTTCCTTCATTTGCATCTTAGCGACCCTGCTGCCGTTTTATCATCGGAAGAGCTCCGGCCTACAGAAGGAACAGGAAGAAGGAAGGAGACAAGAGCTGACAGTTCCGAAGAGTTCACCACGGCTCACCAGTGGTGTCCTGAAGCCACGTTTGTGTTGGTTGGGCTATTACACGGATGCTGTCTGTAGGCCTAGGATAGTTACATGGACTTCTCAGAGAATAAGAATTTGAATGGACACCTGTCTTATTATAATACTCACATGGTTTTCTTATCTTAACTAAGGGCAACTAACTGTTTCCCTTAATTCCTAAAAACTCTTCAGCATGCCTTAGAAAATTCAAAAATAGAGAATGAAATCCCTTGAAGTGTCACTTTGGAGATTGATGGAATGTTCAACATTTTTATTAATGTTGTTGTCTGCATGTGTGTATAGGGCAGTGTGTCACATAAACTTATTTTTAATGAGGCCAACTATGCATTGTTTCATTTTAACATGAGTCACAGTGAACACTTTCTAAATCAATCTATATATATATATATATATATATATATATATATATATATATATATATATACACCTTTAAAGGATGCCTAGTATTTATTATGTAAATTTATCAGTCAATGGAGATTTTGTTTGTTCAGAAAATTTTATAGATACATACAATGGTGTAATCAATACTTTTGTACATGTCTGTTTATTTTCTCCTTAATTATTGTTCAGTGACAGATTCCTGAAATGTAACTTCTTGGGCTTATACGCTCAAACACTGACTTGCTTACAGCCTAAAGATTCCTATAGCAAGATTGAAGTCACTTGCACAATCAAATCTGTGGATCAGAAGATGATTGTGTAGAAAAGCAAGTGTTATATTTAAATGATGTATTTCCTGCTGTGACTTAACTTGGAGAGAATGGGCAGAGATGAGGATCTGCAGTCCAACGCATTGGCCACATAAGGTTCACAGGCAACATACAGGGGCAGAACTTGGCTATGATCTAAGCAGGAGCTCATGACATGGTGGACACAGATCCTAGGCCATGGCACAGAAGGCAACACTCCAAGTAGTGGCAGAACACGATCAATTTATGGTCCTGTTTAGCATAACAACAACGCAAACAAACAAACAAACCCTTAAACTGTGGCTCATCCCTGTCATTAGCCCTCATCCTGCTGTCAGAGGGGCTCAGGATGTAGTTCAGTTGGTTAAGTATTTGCTTAACATGCACAATAGCATGGGTTGGAGACCAGCATGCAGAAAGCTGCCATGGTGGCACACACCTATATTCTTAACACTGGGGAGGTTGGGGCAGGAGGATCAGAAGTTCAAATTTATCTTCACCTATGCAGTGAATATGAATTCTGCATGGGCCATTTGAGACTTTAGAAAAATATGAAGAGAGAATGCCAATCTGCTCGGAGAGGTCAACTCTTTATCTTCAAAGAGTTTGCAGCATGAACTTTGGGTTGTCTCAGGTCTTGTCATTTGTAGGAGAGGAAATGTTTACAGAGTCTTCAGATATTCTGTGTTCATCCCTGTGTGGGATGCTGTCTCTCCTGTGGCACTTTGTTGGCTTGTTCTTATTCAGCTTAAAATATTACCGCATTTAGAACCATGTTTTCCTTTAACGTTTCTTTCTTCATGACTTTGGTGGAATAAACAAGGTACAGCTTGAGCATGAGTGGAAGAGAGCAAGGGAGGCATGTTGAAGACTTCAGGGGGGTGCCCTGTGGGTGGTCTGGGAGGTTGGCATCCAAAGGTCAGTGTGATAGCAGTGATCTGTGAAGCCTGAAGTCTGTGGCTGCCGTGTGAACGAAGACATGTGTAGCGGAAGGATGTTTGGCTGGATTCCTTCCCAGCCACCCTGTGGGGGATTCTCATGGGGTGTAGGGTGGAGGTCTGGGTTCTTGGGATGAGCGGACCCACAGACAGCTCAGAGAATACAGAAGAAGCGCGTGCCGCAGATGTGGTAGCTGGAGTTCAGGTGAGCAGTGGCTCATGGGATCCCTTACTCATCCCCTTGCCTCCCTGGTAGGATCTGCTCCTCCTGAACTCGTGAACTTGGAGTGCAGAAGCAGTGGGCAGGTTACTTTCAGAGGAGAAAAACAGAGCAAAATAAGTGAGTCCCACACAAATAAAATTTGGGGCAATCAAATCATAAGCAGAGGAAATGTGAAAAAGATTTAAAGAGACGATTAGAGGCTAATGAGGAAAGGCTTGTAGTAGGAGAATCTCGGGCTTTGGGAGGGGACGGAATAAATGATATAAGAATATACAGAGAACAAGCTCAGCAGGGTGAGCAAGCTGTCCGACACAGGCTGTTTGCAGCGAATCCTATCTGAACGATTACATAGGAAACCATCAGAGAGGTTTCGTGTTTGTTTGTTTTCTAAACTGGTTTATTGAGTATATTGCAAAAAACAGAATGAAAAAGCTCCCAAAGAGAAAAATAAATCCTCAGTGAATAATTTACTAATTTGGTGTTTCGTTTGTCCCTTTCTGTTTTTGTGACACTGGACACGGAACTCAGGGTCTCACCCACCCTAGGCAAGTGTTCTGCTGCTGGGATATGTCCCTAGCCCATCAAGTCCAGTTTTCAATTCATGAAGATGTCATTTAAAAATCGGAATCAAAAAAGCTCCCAGAGTTGATTGACTGGTTCAACGAGTGTGAGAGCCTCCTTCGTCCTGCTGGGGAGGGTTAGGAAGTAAAGCCACCCAAGTTTCTGGTTACCTGAATATGAAAAACCAGGCATGAGCTTCCCATCCTTCAGTTTCTCAGAGCAGAGCTGAGACCTGAGCCCACTCTGCACAGAGAACAGTGACAGCGAGAGCTGGGGAGACGAGATTCCACTCTGCTCAGCACATTTGAGGGCAACATGAGAAGTGTTTTCTGCTGCACGATGATAGAAATCTTGAGATAATTAAGTTGCTTTAACTATTTTACGATGTTAAAAACGTTTATTTACCTGTGTGGGTATTTTGTCTGCATGTATGTCTGTGCATCTCCTGTATGCTTGGTGTCTGTGGGGGCCAGAAGAGGTTTGGGACCGGCTGGGAGGAGGTGAACAATTGTGAACCACCATGTGTGTACCGAGAATTGAACTGAACTTGGATTCTCTGGAAGGGCAACCAGTGCCCTTAACTGCTGAGCATTCTCTCCAGCCTATCTGAATTTCCGTGTACCACATAGGTGCAGGAAGGCAATAGGGAATCCGATCTCCTGGAGCTGAAGTTACAGGTGGTTGTGAACTTCCACGTGGGTGCTGGGACATAAACCCGGGTTCCCTACCAGAGCAGCAAGCACTCTTCACCTCTGAGCCATTTCCCAACCCCAGGTTTGGTTAGTATAGTCTCCTTAAGGTAGCTCCTGTTATTTATTAAGTGGAGCAATGAAACCCGCTTTTTATAGCCCCCCCCATACATGCACATATGGGCTTACATAGCAATGCCACACATGTATGTAGATTGCATGATCACGCTTCTCACAGATTATGTGATTATGCAGCACACAGATTATGTAAGGCCCAGGGATGACTAAGCATCTTGCCAGGGCATGAGTGGTCGTGGGGTGAGTGGCTAGGAATTCTAACAGCTCCTACCTAAATTTTATTTCTAAGTTTAGGTAAAGATCTCCACTGAGAAGGAAAATTTTAAGGCTTTAAAATAAACCATCTTAGATTGGGGGTAGGCTCTAAATTTTAAAAAAAGTCTTTCTAAAGATAAATAAGCAATGTTTGTTTATCATCCTTATCATTTATTATCAGTATTTTTGTAGAGGAACATGTAAGCACACAGTGACATTCAGAGGAAGAAGTCTATGTTGAGATGGAGCCATACTGGCATGTTGGTGGTACAAGTAAAGCAATGCCAGCAGTCGCCAGGAACTGACACAAGCTGGGAAAGGGTGGGACATGTTCCCCTACCTAGATCCAGAGGGGGCACAGCTTCTGACACTGTCCTAGTCAGGGTCACTAGTGCTGAGATGGCACACCATGACCAAAACAGCTTGGAGACGAAAGGGTTTGTTTGGCTTACACATCTACATCACAGTTCATCACAGAAAGAAATCAGGACAGGAACCCAAACAGGGAAGGAACCTGGAGGCCGGAGCTGATGCAGAGGCCAAGGAAGAATGTTATTTACTGGCTTGCTCCTCATGACTTGCTTAGCCTGCTTTTTTAGAGAATCCAGGACCACCAACCCAGGAATGGCCCCACCCACAATGGGCTGGGCCCTCCCTCCCACATCAATCGCTAATTAAGAATTTGGTCTGGACACCAACCAATGTAGGAATCGCGCTATAAAAGTTGCCTTAAATATAAGGCGAGCGCTGACTGTGGCTTATGTAAGTTTTGGTTTTACTCAATTACTCGGCAAGCCTCAATGAAACATTTCACAATTAGGATAAGAATTTATACGGTACCAAGCTGATAATAGATAAATAAATAAATAAATAAATAAATAAATAAATAAATAAATAAATGGGGAAAAAAGGAAAGAAAAAAAAAGAATTTGCCCTACAGACTTGCCTACAGCCCAGTTTTATGGAGGCATTTTCTTAATTGAGACTTTCTCCTCTCTGATAACTATAGCTTGTGTCAAATTGACATTAAACTAGCCAGCATAGACACCTTCATTTTTGACTTCTGACCTGTGCACTGAGAAAAAAATTTTTTGTTTTAACTTACCAAGGTTGCAGTAACAAATCATTATATAGCACCGAGGGAACAAATTTATAACTCATTTTTCTCAATTTTTGGTCTAGCCCAGGGTGGTCTGTGTGAATATGAGTGCATATTTATTATTAATCTATTGAATTGAAATTTTTGTTTACTTACTTATTTTAACATAGTTATTTTTGTATGCATGTCACAGTGTGTGTGTGTGTGTGTGTGTGTGTGTGTGTGTGTGTGTGTGTGTGTAGGTCAGAGGGAATCCTTTCTTCTACCATGTGGGTTGAGGAAAGAGAACTCAGATTGACAGAATTGGCAGCAAGCACTTCATCTCCTGAGACATATTGCAGGCCCTGTTTTGGTGATAGAGAAAGAGTGCCACAACGAAGTTGGTACTGGCCTCGGTCTCAGTCCTCCTGCCTCCAGCTCCTGGGTGCTGGCACTGATGTGTGCGGGGAGCGCAGGAATTCTTGAGCTGAGGGTGCTTTACCCTCTGTCTCACCTCTTTTTCCTCTCAACTCCATACATACAAGCAGGCCATGTGTCTATAAATGTTTACGGTGCAAGAGTCAAAAGTTAGGGAAGTCATAAGAAGCATTTAAAATACTTCTTTTCTTTCCCTGATGAACCCAGAGATGGTGTGCTTAGATCATTCTATTTTAAGCATATATATATATATATGTTATATACATACACATATAATTTCTATCATCTCAACTGTTAAAAATCTATTTTTATTTTTACTGCATGTGCGCTTTGTGAGTGTGTATGTATACACACACATGCCCATGTGAGCTTGATGTATGTATAGGGGCACATGTACCACAGTGTGCATGTTGTGGTCAGGGGACTGCTTACTGGAGTTTTTTTCTTTCTATTCACCTTTACATAAGCTCGGGGATCAAGCTCAGACTGCCAGGCTTGTACACCAAGCCTGAGTCATCTTTACCCACTGTGCCTTCTCGTGCTTTCCTTCCTCTTTTTAGACAGTGCCACATGTAGCCTATGCTGGCTTTGAACTCCTGATCTTCTGCTTGTGTGTCCTCAGTTGCTGAGATGACAGCCATGTGCCACCATGCCTAGGTTTTTTTTTTTTTTTTTTTTTAAATTTTTATTTTGCAATGCAATTAAGTTCTACATACAGGCACAGATTCCCTTGTTCTCCCCCCTCCCGCCCCCCTCACCTTCCCCCCAGCCCGCCCCCCATTCCAATCTCCTCCAGGGCAAAGCCTTCCTCACAGACTGAGATCAACCTGGTGGACTCAGTCCAGGTAGGTCCAGTCCCCTCCTCCCAGGCTGAGCCAAGGGACCCTGCATAGGCCCCAGGTTTCAAACAGCCGACTCATGCAATGAGCACAGGACCCGGTGCCACTGCCTGGATGCCTCCCAAACAGATCAGGCCAATCAACTGTCTCACCCACTCAGAGGGCCTGATCCAGTTGGTGACCTCTCAGCCATTGGTTCATATTTCATGTGTTTCCGTTTGTTTGGCTATTTGTCTCTGTGCTTTATCCGACCTTGGTCTCAACAATTCTCTCCCATATAAACCCTCCTCATTCTCGCTAATTGGACTCCCAGAGATCCACCTGGGGCCTAGTCATGGATCTCTGCATCCAGATCCCTCAGTAGTTGGATGAGGTTTCTAGCACGACAATTAGGGTGTTTGGCCATCCCATCACCAGAGTAGGTCAATTCGGACTGTCTCTCGACCATTGCCAGCAGTCTGTTGTGGGGGTATCTTTGTGGATTTCTGTGGGCCTCTCTAGTACTTTGTTTCTTCCTATTCTCATGTGGTCTTCATTTACCATGGTCTCCTATTCCTTGTTCTCCCTCTCTGTTGTTGATCCAGCTGGAATCTCCCACTCACCCAAGCTCTCTTTCCCTTGACCCTCGCCCTTCACTACCCCCACTCATGTCCAGGCTGTTCATGTAGATCTCATTCCATTTCTCTGTCATTGGGCGATCCCTGTGTCTTTCTTGGGGTCCTGTTTTCCAGGTAGCCTGCCTGGTGATGTGAGTAGCAGTCCAGTCATCCTTGTTCCACACCTAGTATCCTGTTATGAGTGAGTACATACCATGTTTGTCTTTCTGAGTCTGGGATACCTCACTCAGGATGATTTTTTCTAGGTCCATCCATTTGTCTGCAAACCTCATGATGTCATTGTTTTTCTCTGCTGAGTAGTATTCCATTGTGTATATGTACCACATTTTATTTATCCATTCTTCAGTTGAAGGGCATCTAGGTTGTTTCCATGTTCTCATGCCTAGGTTTTAACAACTACTTATAAAGAAAATATTCTAACTCTTAGAGTTCATATTACACAAATGCTGTGAAAGGGTGGAACACTGGAAAGGGGTCAGCAACAGAGAACCCCATCTCTCTTCTTTAGAAATCAATCTGGAGAGGTCACTTTTGTTTCTAAATGAAATTAGTTTTGACTACAGAATCATCAGCCAAGACTATGACTGCAACACAAAACCAAGACACTTTTTTGTAATCACAGCTATCAATCCCACAAAGACAGTATTGCCCTACCCCTGGTTGCTAGGCTTGGCCTTCTCCTCATTAGGCATCCTGGGTGAATAGTACAAGAATATCCTCTTGTTTGGCAACAGCGATTTGCTCAGCCCTGGAGATACCTTGACCAATACCACGGTGTCTTTCATTTCTAGCCCAGGTTCTTTCTGTCCTCTCCCTGACCTCCTCAGGTTTGATCCCTGGATGGAGAGAGGTGAGATTCCCTGTGCAACCCTGCAACATTCCATCCTATGAGTCAGCAAAGCTGTATATTCTCTCGGTGTGAAATAACATAATTTTATGATGTGTTTCCCCCTCTGTTTTCATTCTTTCCTTCACTTCTCCTTTGCCTCTTGAGACTCTGCTTGCCTGTTCTCATCCGTGTCCTCAGCATGTGCAGAGCCTTTCTTCTCCTCCCCTGGCAAGGGTCTGCAGGTCTTACTATGGAATGTAGAGGTATTGATGAGAGAGCCAGATTCAGGTCCTTCATGATCTTTCTTACTCTGCTAACTTCAGAAAACAGCAGAAAGCAAAGCAGGCATTGGATAAAAGGTACTGTCATATAAAATATTAAAGAAGAATGTGGGCTAAATAGTTTTAAAAGACACAAATAACAATTAAGAAAAGAAACGGTGAGTACATGAACTGGTAAAGTCTTCTGAGCTCAATGGACAGGGATAAGAGAGACTGGAGATAAGAGACAAGAGATTAATAAATGAAGACGAGGTAATTAGAAGAGGAAAAAAAAAGAGTAGTGACCACAGAAAGAGATAAAGTTAAGAAAAGAAAATGAGAAAAAAATAGAGTATCGCAAAAAATAGTAAGAATAAGAAATAAAAGAATGTGTGCCTATAGGAAATTAAATTTAGAAAAAGTCACAACTGTCTATTGTTTTCTAGTTAAAAAATTCCAAGAACTATGGTCATTTTTCTGTCTCCAGCTGGAAGTGAGGTTAATATGGAGAGAAAAACTTTGATCTAAAAGGACTGTGTCCTAGCTTGCCTACCAACATCTAAGAGAAAGATCACCAACAGATCCATGAACTCTTATGTTACTTTTGCAAGTTGCAATGCAAACATTTATAGTTTTTCCTTTTTTTTAACTCTAAAAGAAGCCACGGCTTTATGGATTTCTTAAATATATTTCAGTTAGAATTATTACTAAAGAGCTAGTATAGAAATATCACTTTCATTTTTAAAATATTTGTTTACCTAGTTGTTGAGTGTGGATGGTCTGTGCTACATGCATATGTGGAGATCTGAGGACAAGCTTGGATACTAGGCTCTCTCCTTCCACCTTATTGCTGCTGCTGCACTTCACCATGGAGAATAGCTGATGGGTCTACTGTCTCTGCCTTCCACCCCTGTGTAGGACTGCTGGTATTACAGATGTGGGCCCTAGCATCTGGCTTTTTATGCTCTGTCCTGGTTTGAATGAGAAAGTCCTTCCATAGCCTCACATGTTTGAACATGTGTTGCCCCATTGATGGTACTATCTAGGGACACTGTAGAACCTTTAGGAAGTGGAGCTTTGCTGGAGGAAGTGCATCCCTAGAGTCAGGCTTTGATAACTCCTGTAGGCTCCCTGCTTTGTGTTGGTTGTTGAAGATGTGATCTCTCAACTCCCAGTGTATCGTATGGACTCTACCTCTGAAAGCATAGGCTCAAATAAAACCTTTCTTCCTCACATTGCCCTTTGGCATAGTGTTTTATCACAGCAGTAGATGAGTAACTAGTACATGTGTTTTCAGGGGATAGAACTTGGATCATTAGGCCTGAGCAACTACTGTTTTTATTCACTTAGACATCTCCCTGGTCTGGAAATGATATTTTTAAATATCGTGTTTATTCCTATTTTAATTTCCTTATGTATTCTTTTCTTTTATTATTCTAGTAGAACATGTTAATATCTGAAAAGAGAACAACATTGTTGTGCTTAAGCTATCTGGATCTATGATGATAAGATAATGCACCTAAGCTACTTTTAACAATGTTAGTTTGAAATTGTTTATTTAAGTAGTTTCTTGGACTACTGAAGATGCAATTTATTTGGAAACCTCAAAAACACAGTGAAGGTTATACATTCATTGCCAAGTCCAGATATGATCCAGACACTAAATGCTTTCGAGTTTAAGTAAGAGACAATCTTTCTTAATAGTGGTCTTCACAAGTTACATGTCTAAAAGTTTCTAGCAGCAGAAATGACCTCAGCTCTAAAGAACTTGACTTTCCAACTCTTAACCCTTGTCATACTCAGTGGGCTTTCCATATTTTCATGTTTTTATCTAGTGTCTCCCGCATGCAAGACAGCTGCTGCCTCTCCAGGCATCATGTCTTCATATGAGTTTCACAAACAGGAAGGGAATAGCTCTTGCATTTTGCTTTTGAGCCTGGAAGGGAATGCCAGGTTTCTCTTTGATGTTTCCCAGACCAGAACTGGTTCTCAGGACAACTCTTCTCTAGTGATTTGCAAAAATAGAATGAAATTATTTTTATACAAATTCCTCTCCCACACACATTTGTTTCAATCTGTACATTGCTTTTCAGTTTTGTTTCATTATTTTTATTTTTTGATTTGCTATAATATTTAATGCACATCACAATTTTATCATAAAGAAGAATGAAATTGTCATTTTTCCTTTCAGGAAATGGATAAAAATGGTGATTATCATGTTAAGTGAAGTAAATCAAATTCAAAGAAACAAATACCACCATGTGATTTATCTCACACATAGAATCTATGTAAAATATATACATATACATCCATACACAAAATTACACATACATACATGACATAAAAATCAAAGGGGACTACTTGGGGAGATGGGGGTAGTGGAGTACCAATATGATGTACATGATTATATATATTTGAAAATATCAGAATGCAGAGAACAAGTGAACATAAGGTACAGAGCTGCAACTGATCCATGCACAATGTAACCCTTATACCCAAAGCTTAGAGAACATTGTGAAGGAGTAGACAGAAAAGCTGAACAAGCAACATGACCAGGATCCTGCTGCTAGATAGTGTCTTCTAGACATAACAGGGATGCTGCGCTCAAACTATCTCTAAAATATGCTTGCCTATATAAGACTGGCACAAGGACACCCCACTGACATGCTTGTTCAATAGGGGGAACATCACAAGACTCTACTCCACTGCTCTAGGCAGTGACTGTTGAGAGAGTAAGATTCTGTATTCTCTAGAAACAAACCCCCTGATATAGAAGAAGTCATCAACTTGGAAGGGAGTGGAGGATACTGGAGGAGTTGAAGGAAGGAGAGATGTGAATAGAGTCTTCATGTATGAAATTCTTAAAAATAGTAAGATAAAAAATAAAATGTTATACTGAAATGCATTATTGTGTAGGTGAATTTTTAAAAATTAATAAAAATAAAATGCACTTAAAAAGAAAGCAACAAATGAATAAAGGCATAGCACCACAATAAGTTATTTAAAGAATGCATTGATAGTCTTCTGTTCCTCCTCTTTAAACTCCTTCAATGTATGCACAAAACTATTGTTTTTTTTTTCCCCTCCATTTCTCCAAAACTGTTATTATGTTGATTTGCACTCTCTGGGTTCCTATCTTCTCCTCCTTGCTTAACACAGACACTTCCATTTTTCCAATCTCCCTTTTCAGAGATATTTGTTGCTAATGTGCCTTTGTAATTATGCAGAAGCCAGTGCACACAAACAAAATCATATTTTCTTTGTTTATCAAACAAGCACTGTGTATTGATCCATTTCTTTGCTCACCTTGGTCCTTTTCCTTTTTCTTTTTAGTAAATAACAATGTCTACTTCCACGTTCTGATGCTCTTGACTTTGAACATTGTTCTTTTCCCTTTGTTTTACTTTTATCTGGCCTCTGACTTCATACACAGGTGCTTCAGCAAAGAGTGTTCCTGAGTGTGGCTGAATGTGCCTCTTTATCCACAACATGTCCCACGGGGATGAGGCAATCTTTGCAACATCTGGTATACCTGCTTACCTTGTTTACAGAGGGTCAGTAGGTTAGAACAAATACCTAGAGGTTTGGTATTATGTCCATGGGAACCAGCATTGGGTTCAGAGGAAACACTTCCCTTTTCTAGAGGCTGTTTCTAACTAGAGGTATGACAATAAAAAAATGCATCAGAACTTCTCAGTGTATAAAATGACATATTTCTCGATCACCTCATTGCTCTATGTCATAGCAAGGTTGACAAGATTCAAAGTGAGAGCTACAAAATTTGGTGAGTCTGAGACACATGAAGTATCAAAGTCAGCTTCAGAGTTAAGAATGCATTTTTCAAAAAGAAACAAATATTAATCAAATTAGCTAAAATATGCCAGGTACTATGACTTTATTCTAATCTTATTTTTAATTTGATCCTTTGTTGAATTTCACCTTCCACTGCACCTCATTGTTTCCTGCATTTGTATCAAAAGATTATAACAAATCTTTCCTTATTTTTATCAAAATATCAGTGCCTTATAAGTGGGTACACACAGGGTATTTGCCAATTTGCTTAATATATACTTCATTTTTGAAAGTACAAAAGGATTCAAGATACTCAATAAAAAATGCATTTAATGATTTACCTCCAGAGGTATCATAAGCACGTATTAAGCCATATGAGTTAAAATAGAAGTACTTTAGGCAGAAAATGATTTTGAGGGGGTAAATGTAGGGTCTCAAGCACAGTATCCAAGTAGTCTACCACTAAGATATATCCTCGGTCCAGTCCCCTAAGTCTACATTTTAAAAAAAAGCTACTGAATTTCAAAAGTTTCTAAAATGGATTGCAGTAGTTATACCAACAGTGAACTGAATATTTTGTTTCCTGTATAAATTGAGATGACTTTATTATTATTAAATGAACTGGCTTTCATCCTTTGAGCTTTTACATGTTTTTACCAGATAAAACATCAAGACTGGGTAATCTGTGGCTGCAGTAAATGATGCCTGGGATATGTTGTCTATTGCTCTTCTTGCAGTTGGTCCAACAAGAACAGCTTTAGTAGAGGACAGTATTTCAGCAGCTGTGTTTCTGCTCTGTCCTCTCTGAGCCAACACTGAACTTGGGTTCGGGGTCTTATCGTCTCTGGTGATTTGAATGAAAATGGCCCCCATAGACTCCTAAGGAGTGGCATTATTGCAAGTGTGGTCTTGTTGGAGTAAGTGTGGCCTTGGGGGAAATGTGTCACTAGGGGGTGGGCTTTGAGAAGCTCAAGCCAGACCTAGTGGCTGACTGTTTCTTCATGTTGCCTATGGATCCAGACATAGAGATCTCAGCTACCTCTCCAGCACCATGTCTGCCTGTGTGCTGCCATGTTTCCTGCAATGACAATAATGAACTAAACCTCTAAAACTCAAAGCTATCCCCAATTAAATGTTTCCTTTATAAGAGTTGCCATGCTCGTGGCTCCTATTTACAGCTATAAAACCCTAACATCATCTGCCTGGGTTACAGCTTTCTTTTGACACAAGCATGCTGGGCTTGGGGGGTGGGGTACTTATGTACACTTAAGAGTTTTAACCTCTGCCTGGTCCTCCTGCCAACCGGAGTGAAACAACTCGTGAAATAGACCAATGGTCACATTCAACAAGGAGACCACATGCCTCTCAAGGAAAAGATCAAAGCTCCCTCCACATCTGACCTAGCTCAGGCTGAAAAGGCTGGGTTATGTTAGCCAATGGTGTCTACAGGGTGTGATTTTTCCCAAGGCCATTGCTGGCAATTGAAAATGAGGTGTGTTACCAGTTGCCATTGCTCACGACAAAGCATCAGCAATTTGAGAATCTGCCAGGGTGCTTGTTTTTGAATTAATCATCTATAAATGGTTTACCAACCCAGAGAAGCAGGACTGCTTTGGCAGTTGTAATCCAAAGGAAACGTAGAGGATAACCAGATGCCTGTGGGATAAATCAAAAGAAAAGAGTCTGTGTACTCACTGTATAGGTTCTGATGGGAAAGTGTTAGGGGTTGAAGCTAACAGTCCTAGTATGGGAGCTGATGTGCATTTACTGGCCTGAACTGAGCCCAGACCAATCACAGCGGGAAGCAGTCGTGCCTTTGGCTGATTTAGCGATCTTTTGGTAGTTCTGTAGAATAAATTCTAGAAGACTTTACAGCTTATTCTGGGGGAAAGGACTGGTGGAGACTACTTAAAACCAATGCTATCTGCTAGCTCCAATTATGGACCAACGTGTTATTAAGTGAAAATATGATCAAAGAAAATATTTTAATAGACCACGATTGTGACTTTCGATGGTACTGTAGCATCTGAATGTGAAATGTAATATTTGTGGCTGTAAGAATTCTGTTCAGATAACATAACTATCAGCAGCTACTGTTTTGTATCTATAATATGTCTGACATTGTAAAAGGCACTTATCACATGTCATCTAGTTCATGAAGATGCCTTGTTATTTTACAGGTGAGCTCATTAGCCTACACAGACATTATATAGTTTGTTCCATGGGTGGTGATGTACACCTGTGATCTCAGCACTCAGGAAGTTGAAAGACTTTAAGTTTGAGGTAGACAGTTATTTTCATTAGTTTCAAGTCAACTGGGCTACATGTGAGACACAACCTCAGGAAAACAACAATTAAACAAGTTATCTAAGCACCCACAGTTAATAAGAGGCAGAACTAGAATCCTAGTCTAGATTTATCTTCTTCAATTGAAAGGTAAGTGAGAATGAACACACAGTAGCTGTGAGGATGACATGAAATGATGAGGAATAAAATACTCCACATTTTAAAGTGATGTCATTGCATGGTTGGCAGGCTGTGTGGTAAACTACCAGCCTTTGCCCTACGCCCTAATACAGGATCTAAGAGTATTGAAGTGCGTTCTTCACACATCTCATTCTTAGGCTGTGTAAACGAAGTAAAAGAGAAGGAGAAGCAGACAAGAATATGCTCGTGGATCTCTGAGTGGATTACAATGTCAAAACAAAAGACGGTGTTGAGCCATGCCAGGAAAGCAGAGACACGGTGAATCAGAAGGCTGTCTGGAGGGTGAGAAAATCACCTGGGTAAAGTCAGCTTGCTTCAACTTCAGCTTTACTCATTATTTTTACAGAAAACCAGCTGTGCTACACTGCCTAAGGGGTCAACAGCTGTACATTCTTCATCCCACCTTTATGAGAATCAAATTGTTTAAATGAAAACATACACTGGTGATTTTTTTTAAAGAAAGCATGTAACAGACCCGTTGTCCACCCTCATATGCTGCATAATTTTTTCACATGCACATTTTATAGCTAAAGACTCTAAAGCCAGGGCCATCAATGTTTATGGTGATCTCCCAATTCCCTTCTAAAAAAGAAATTATGTCCTACATGATCTTCCCCAAAGGACAGCAAAGCAAATAGTGTCTTACAGAGAAGCTTTCCACTGAAGATGCTAAAATGTTAATGTTAAATCTATCTGGTTTCGACCCCACTGTCTGAAAATATGTGCAATTAAGATGCATAAGTTAATTTCTATTCAGTAAGAGTTTTCTCTTGTTTACAATTACTACTGAAGCTATTAAACAATAGTTTAAAGTGAATAAAGGCTTTAATATATTTAATATATGAGCCTGTGAGTTGTGTACCATAAGCTTAGAGGTATGAATTTCTTTGGAGGTCCAGAAATTATGTGCATTGTCAAAGTAACCTGTATTAATTCTCTTTAATGTAGACTGAATGCATGCAACCCCATTTTATCCTTATCTTTTATTCGCTGGTTCTGGAAACTTCGAATTCTAAAGTGTTGAAGCATTTGGTCAGAATTCTAGTTTGCTTTCTGTTGCTGTAATCAACACCATGACCCAAAGGAACTCGTGGGGAAGAAAGCATTTATTTGGCTTATATTTTATGTCACAGCCCACATTGAGGAAAGTCAGGACAGGAACTCAAGCTGGAATGTGGAATGAGGGACTGAAGGATAACCATGGAGGAGTGCTGTTTGCTAGCTTGCTCTCTCACTTCTGCTCAGTTACCTTTCTTATGTAGCCCAGGCCTACCTGGCTGGGAATGGTACCACCCACAATGAAATAGATCCTCCTATACCAACAGCAGTGAATAAAATGCCCCAGAGACATGCCTGTTAACCCAGCCAGATGGAGGTAATTCCTCAGTTGAGACTCGCTCTTCTCGTGTGTCAAGTTGACAAGAAAATGTCATTGCAGCCATTCCATCAAACAGGATCGTTAACACACTTTTCTCTTTCTTCGTTCTAATTTTCTACTTTTGTCTCATGAACCTCAAGTGATTACTATATATATTATTTTCCAAATATCTGTTTAAACATTCAAAAGAGGGTAGCATGAGAAAATAAATAAATTAAGGAAATAGTAGGCTGTGTTGCTTTAATTTTAGGGATAAGTGAAGCTATATGAACTCAAATGAGCCAGGCCAATGTCACCTGCCTTCAATCTTTGTTTTAAGTTACTTGGGGGTTGCCAGGGTAGGAAGATTGTGAGTGCTCTGCAAGCATGGGCCACTTAGTAAGATCCTGTTTAAAGACAAATTTAAAGAGACAGTGATGTGGTGGATAGGTGGATGGGGTGGATGGGATGGATGGGGTGGACGGGGTGGATGGGGTGCATGGGGTGCATGGGGGTGGATGAGGTGGATGGGGTGGATAGGGTGGATGGGGTGGATGGGGTGGATGAAGTGGATGGGTGGATGGGGGTGGATAGGGTGGATGGGGTGGATGGGGGAGGTATAAGGTGGTTGTGGAATAAATCCCTAGAAATAAAGATGGGAAAATTCTTAAGTGATGAGCCAGAAGCTTCAATTCAAGTTTTGATTGTAAAAACCCATGTTATTTCCAGAATGTTCCATATCTTGAGAATAAAATGAGCTAAGAGTTTATCAAATTAATGTCTTGCCTTGGGAGTGACACTACCATGCTTGCTGTCTAAGCCTGAGCAAATTGATGATGTTGTTCCTACTGTCTTGTTATGGGTCCTTAAAGGAAGAGCGATGTGGGACATACTTGACATTCCCAGATGTCCCACACGTTTATCCAGGAGATTGGCCTTGGGGAGGGAGATGTTCTAGGCAAGTGAGGTGATGAGTGGGACCCTGAAACATGCAGCCTGCTGTGTGCATCCCCTCCTATCTCTTTCCAGATGAGAGGAACAATTGCTTCCTTCCGAATAGTCCATGTGTCTTATCCTGTTGAGACACTGCAGCAGCTGCCGCCCGGTTCTCCCTGCAGCTCAGCATGAATTTTTCTCTTTGTTGGAAACATGATATAAAAAGTCAGTGCATTATTTATAGTAGTTATTTTCATCATTACATATTCACAATAATTGAAAGGTGGAAGCAGAGTATAAAAGAATAGAATGGGAAGAAAATGATCTGCGATGACTTCAGAAACATGCATAGGAAATGTTCCGTTGCTAAAAAAACAAACAAACAAAAAACCAAATTTCCAAACACTGATCCTAAAATACTGTGTAAGCCACCCACATCTGCAAGCATCTATTTATGCTTCTATTTATCTGTCCAAAGCAATAGTTGCTGTATAATGGAACCTGAAGGAAAATTCTCAACCCCTTCTAGTTGCAGGACTTCCTTTTAGAGTGAACCTGCCTTCTGATGGTTAGCCCACCATCCTAAGGAGGCCACTATAGTGGGTTCTCTGACATGATCACAGGCCACACCATAACCAAGCATACATCACTGACATTAGTCACCAAATATGTGGTTTCAGTTGCATGCAGAACTGATTGACACAATATATATATGGATCAATTTAAACATATTACTGTCATGAAACAGATACACACAGATTTTATCTACTTACATGTGTCCTTAATGCCATGTTCGATTACAAAGGATTTTGTGTGTGTGTGTGTGTGTGTGTGTGTGTGTGTGTGTGTGTGTACTTATCAGTTATAAAATACTCATTTTCTAAGAAAGGATACTACCCCTTAGGTTCCCTGTGTGTAATATCTTGTATTTGGATTGGACAACACTAAGAATTTTTATTAATATTAGTCAAGAGGCTATAATGATTTGAATGTGCTCCCCAAAGTTGATACACTAGAATTTTAATTCCTTAATCCCTAGTGAAATGTAATCCCCCATGAGGTCCTCTTTTGTGTGTGTGTGTGTGTGTGTGTATGTGTGTGTGTGTGTGTGTGTGTGTGTGTGTGTGTGTGTGAAGGACTGTGGGGAGGAGAGAGTGGAGAGCAGGTATCTATCTCTATTGCACACTGCCATGAGACATGATTTTTTTTTCACTGCCAAACTCTTTTTATGAAGTGGTAGTTACTCTGATACCCAAACCACACAAAGATGCAACAAAGAAAGAGAACCACAAACCAGTTTCCCTCATGAGCATTGATGCAAAAATACTCAACAAAATACTGGCAAACTGAATCCAAGAACACATCAAAAAAAAAAAAAATCATCCACTGCGATCAAGTAAGATCTTACTTTCTACATATGTAAGTGAAGGAGGGTAGGTACAAGAAACAGTCAGTTCTCTAAAGGAGAAAGCATGCAATATTCTGACATGAAAGGCTCTCCTCAGGAAAGGTGTGAGGGCCCACAAATGTTTCCTAGTGAGATCTGTGCTTGCTTTACTCAGCAGGGCTGCATTAGGGGATGGATTGACCACTAAAGCTACCCTGTATTTCTGTCTGAGACATGATGTTTTTTCCAGTTGGAAGCTCTCCATTTGACCATGATGGTTGGCTAGTGAGTTTTCAGGACCAGTTAGCTTCCTTATGTTTTGCTTATGCACCCACACATGACTTTTTCCATGGGTGTTAGAGATTCGGACCCTGATGCTAGGGCTTGCAGCACAAGGGCTCTTCCTGCTGAACTATCTCTCTCGCTCCACCCCATGGGATGTTTCAGAGGTCATTAAGTCATGAGTATTTGTCCTCATGGTTAGATTCATGTTGTTATTCTGGTATTGGGATTTAATCTCAAGAATGCATTTACCCTGTGAGTGAGATTGGCTCTTTCATTTCCTCACACTCCCTTGTAATGCTGGATGAGACATCAAGAAGCCCCTTGTTAGCAACGACGCTCTCAGTTTTGGGCTTCCAAATCTCCAAAAATATAAGAAATATTATACATTAGTTTATACATTACTTGATCTGTAGTATTGTGTCATACTAACTCAAAGTAGACTAGGACTTTCAATTAAAAGTAATAGAGAACATGACTCAAAATGTTATAACCAGTAATCAAAATGGATCATCATATATAGTAAGAAATCTAGAGGTTCTTATTGGCTGATGCTAAGGCAGTTAGCTAATGTCTTAAAGATATAGCTACAACCCAAGTGTTCTCTCTCTCTCTCTCTCTCTCTTTCTCTCCCCCCCCATCCCATTTAGTCACACAGTGTTGTCTAAGTTCTGGATCTTGTATATATGTACAACAATCAGGTAGAAAAGGGGGACTGATTTCTATGAATCTTTTTTATTATTATTCATAGGAAATCCTTTGCTAAAGCCATAGAGTGAGCTCTCCTACTTTTCTTTTTTTTTCCTATTTTTTTTTTCATTTTACATGCCAACCACAGTTCCCCTTCCCTCCCCTACTTTTCAGGACTAGAATTTCATAACATGCTGTTTTTCTTTATCACAGGCAAAAGGAGAGAGATAATGAGTTTTGATGAAGCATAATTAAGAGGAATATAATAGGTCACCTGAACAAAATGTTAATTCTGCCTAAAAGGCAGAAGCAGGGAATTGGTGTTGGATAGGCAATCAAGAGTATCTCTTTAGGTCACTCTTGGTTCAACAAACTTCCAAATGTCTGTGCGTTTGTTCCATTTATATTTGATCAAACATGCGGTTGTCTACATAAAAGGTCCCCATGCCTCCTTAAAAGAAGGTGCACGGTCTCATCAGTCGACATCCCGTTTCACACTGGACATTTCTTGTCCTTTCGTTTTCCTTTCTGCCATCACGGTCTGGGGATTCGTAGCTCAGAACAAAGTTTTCTTTTTTTTTTTTTTTTTTTTTTGGTTTTTCGAGACAGGTTTTCTCTGTGTAGCTTTGCGTCTTTCCTGGAACTCGCTTTGGAGACCAGGCTGGCCTCGAACTCACAGAGATCCACCTGCCTCTGCCTCCCGCGTGCTGGGATTAAAGGCGTGCGCCACCACCGCCTGGCAGAACAAAGTTTTCTTGCCAGTATATCCAATATTCCCTGGAACAGCTGGCCCTGTCAACTGCGATTCTGAAAGGGGGCACTAGGATGCAGCAACATACCAGTGCTTCAGAGCACTTGTGTCCCCTTGGATGAGAGGAGGGCTTTCTGTCTTGGCATTAGAGAGCGGATCTGAACACACCACTGTACAGTTGCAGTTCCTACCAGCAGTAGATGGACTTTTCTTCTCAGAGGCCAGAGATAGTTATCTGCTTTTCAATACTTGTTCCTTCTTCCTCAGTGGGACCCAGGGAAGCCACTTTTTAAGACTTTCCTGCATTTGGTTCTAGCTACAGAAGCTGAGTTCTGTTTTCTAGAACATTAGTGGAACTCTCATGTATCACTTGCTGGCTGGGCTCAAAGCACCACCAACATGTATTTACCACTCCCACCCCACCTCCCCGTCCATACACACACTTCTGGTTCACTGGTGAGATACTGATTGGTTTTAAATAGATAGATTCAGTAGGGTACAGCCTCTTTCAGCCTAGGTTCCTGAATTCCTACATGGATGACTTCTAGACCATCTAACCTCATGCTGCCTCAGTTCTGTTATGCAGTTGGGAGCTAAATTCTTATGATGTTTTAGATATTTAAATACTGGATCTATTTGTTTTGGCAGTTTCCCAACCAGAACAACATAACTCTCTTTCATGTAAAAGATTGGAGATGAACATAGAAAATGAGTTTTCCAGGGTTATGCAGACTTTAGTTGTTTACAAACTGTTGGTGAAAATTTAGGAGTTGAGGGAATTGCTAATATCCAAGTGGTCACAGGCCACTATTTTTTAACCTTGGGCTTTCTTTGGTAATACAATTCCTGTAAGAACTCAGTAGGCTTCAGGTGTTTCCAGTCAATTCCATGGTTAATAACACAGCCAACGATCTTTTCTAGAAATAGACTGTGAGTCTGAGAATTCCTGACTCCATGCCAGGGGCTTCTACATGATGCTGGTCCTCCTAGACCTCAGATTAATGACCTCTGCCCTGAGGCAATTTAAAACAATAACCTTGGGTGGGAAGGCAATACCCATAATCCAATCTTTTCCAGCTGGGTTTCTCTCTTTTTCAGGCAGAAACAACTTTATAAAAATTGTTTAAGACAGGCCTGGAAGATTAAGTTTGTCTCTCGGCTCACATTTATCTATTGTTGCTAATCTCCTGTTTCATCCTTCCTTATTTTTTAAACTTTATTATTTATTTGTTCATTCATTTGTTTATTTGCTTGTATGAGTATGTGTGTGGTCACACAGGTCACCATCAGAGGACAACTTACAGGGGTCAAATTTCTCCTTCCATATTGTTCCCAGAGATCTAACTCATATTTAAATGGGAGTTATGTGCCTTTTCAAGGCAAACCCTCTTTAAGATAGCCCACATCTTTCCAGGAGATCTCACTAGAAGGCATCCATTGATATGTCTACCATTATCACTAAGGCTAATGCCTCGTGGAGCCTGGGGTCTCTGCTCCAAAGCAACAGAGGACTTAAACGATTGCTTTACAGCTTCCCAGCCAAGTTCCTAGCTGTGGCTGCTCAGTCACACTCATTTACTCACTTTCTGTGTTTTCTTCTTCTGAGACAGGGTCTCCTGCAGTTCCAGGCTGGCCTCCACCTCACTATTCTCCAAGGATCACCTTGAGCATCTCATCCTCCTGCCTCTACCTCTCCAGTGCTAGGATTATAAGCACACATGACCACACCTAGGTTATGGAGTGTTAGAAGTTGAATTCAGGACTTCCTACAGGCTAGGCAAACCCTTGATCAACTGAACTACGTGTCTGGCCCAAGGTTTGTATTCATTTTAACTCCAGTAGATAAAATAGGATCTCTTTGGGTTCGTGTAGTAACTCAGAGGACAGTCAGAGAGAATGATGGAGATTTCCTACTGTCCTCTTAGCAGTTTGAAAATATACTTTCAAAACTACTATTTTCTAATATAAATTTAAAAGCTAAAATTCATGTTAATCCATTAATGAACAATTTTCTTATTCTTTTCCTGGCTTTCATCTCTGACCGAAGCTGCCGGGAGCATACCCAAGATGAGACCCAGTAAAGGCATGGCAGTCTCCTTGAAGGTTTCCAGAAAGAGGTCGAAGCCTGGAGGCAATGGAATTCTAACTCGAATCCACCTGGGTTAGACATGCTATAAAAACTTCTTACAAGGTTTACATGCAAGCTCAGAGCAAAGGCCACAGAAGAATAACACCATTTTTCTTAAGACACACTTGTAGCTCAGCCTAAGCCAGCCTCCCAAGCTCTTATCCCTGGTGCTCCCTTGGAGCCCTGGTGCCAGCTAATTCCCCTGTGCCTCGCAAGCTGTCATCTGTGCCTGAAAGAAAACTCCTCTGGCTATCAGTTCTCTCCGTATTTTTCTGCCAAGGATTTTCTGTACTTCTTTGTTCCTGGCCAGATTCCTACTACTCAACTCTCTTCCAGTATTTTACATCTTCATGAAATCTCAATACTGAAAAAAACTCCATCATCTTCATAGAAGACTCATTACAGTTTCTTTAAAAAAAAGTTAGTTCCTTTAGAATTTCATACAGTGTATTTTGATCATATTTATCCCTTTCTCCAACTCCTCCTAAATCTACCCAGATTCACTGTGGTGAGTTGAATGGGAATGGTCCCTATAGGCTCATAAGGATAAGGATGTAAGCCCCAATGCCATGCCTGCCTACCTGACTGCTGACATGCTCTCTGCCCTGACAGTCATGGACTCACCCTCAGAAACTATAAAACCCCAATAAACTCATGCGTCTATAAATGGCTTTGGTCATGGTATCTTACCACAGTAATAAAAAGATCACTAAAGACAGCTCCCTTTCCCTACCAACTCAACTTTGTGTCCTTTTTTATTTTTCACTTTTATGCCTGTCAAGTCCAATTTGGGCTGCCCATATATCTTTGGATGTGTGGCCTTCTACTGGAGCATGGTTGACTTCCTGGGGAGTATATCCTTAAGGAAAATGTACTTTCCCTCTCCCAGTAGCATCACTGAAAAGCTACGGGTTCAGGCCCACAGGCATCACTCCAGTTTCTTGAAAGTAATTTAAGTTTTATATTTTCTCCAGAACACAATTTCCTTGACCATTTCAATAAAAACAAATCTTTCTTCTTTTCTTCATATTAGACTGTGGCACATGTATGTGAGTGATATGGAGGAAAAGGGAATATTCTGGGTTGCTTCCAAAGTATTGTTCTCTTATCATTGTGTAAGTATCTATGTCCTATGATGGCTAAGGTGTTCAGGTGTGCTACCCTTTATGACTTATCATAAACAATGTAGAATTTTTCATTTGATGTTTCCTGTTGTAATGAACTACCCGAACAAAAGGAACTTAAGGGAGAAGGAGTTTATTTTGGGTCACAGTTCAAAGCATCAAGAAAGTCTTGATGCAGTTTCACAGCATCAAGAAAGTCTGGGCTGCAGGGGTCCATTGCATCCACAGTCTGGAGACAGAGAGTGGTAAAAGCCAGTGGTGATCTGCTCCCCTTCTTCTTTCTGTTTAGTCCAGAACCCCAGCCCATGGTGTAGTGGCTCCTAAATTAAGGTGCATCCTGCCACCTCATCTCACCTAATCTAGATAATTCCTCATAGGTATGGCAGGGGTACACCTAATCGAGCTAGCCCTCACAGGTGTTACCAGCACCTAACCGAGTCGAGCTAATACTTCACAGGTGTGCCCCAGGCTTGTCTCCAGATAGTGTCAAGCTGATAAGTAAGATTAACCATCATACTTTGATTCTTACTGTTTACCTCAAATCTAGTGATTACTTTGGAAGCCTTGTCTGTCCAAAAGAGCAAATGACTGACATCCTTACCTCATGGTGTCTGCTGTCTCCCTCACCTCCAGTATTTCTCAGCTCTCACAGCACTCTGAACCCGCAGCTGCTCAGTGGACTTTCTCTCCCCCCAAATGCCTTGGACATTAAGCCCTTCACCTCACATTTCCCATTCTAAACCATGTCCTGTGTATGTCTTGCATTTTCACACACTACATTCACAATACTGACTAGTTGGCTGTGTTGAGACATTCTGTTGCTTTGTTTCTTATTTTTCTCTGAGTTTTGTTAATACTGGAGGTTTTTCATTTCCTTTTTTTTTTAAAAAACTCTAAAACCAGGAGTTTGATAACACATTGTAGTCTTAAGTCTTTTGCACATCAAACTCTCCCTATTTCATGTCTCCCAAGTCTCCTGAAAAGTCCTCACTTTAACAGCTCCACTAAGATGCACATATTAGGTACATAATAAATATGAAGTTAAACTGGTTGATGTTGCTGCATTGGTTACTACCATTGTCTCTGAACACTATAGAGCTGAATGGTTCAGATTACTAGGCGTCTGCTACAGTCAGCTTCCAATTATAGCCTATTCTAAAGGAACTTCCTTGCTCTCTGACTGCATTATAATCAGTGTGCAGCTTTCTGGAACCTGAACTATCTGATGTGATATGAGTGGAGGTATGAATAATTCTCCTCAGCAGTTTTGTAACTTTTCTTTTCTAGCATATGAGCATGAGATGCAAAATATAAAATCTGTTCTCTATGTCACTAGACACAGCTAGGGCTCATACCACTGGAGCAGAGGACCTACTGGGAGGGAAGGTGTACAGAAATACCTGAAAAATGATATGCAAAGTGAGAGTGTTTGAAAGAGTGTGGTATGTCTGAGCTACATTTTATGAATGACTGTTTTTGCTTAGACCTGACTGCATGAAACACTCTACATACATTACCGAGCTAACAGCTCAATGAACTTGAAAATAGGCAACACATGAGAGGAGGTACCACAAGTCTGAAGAGCTGGCATAATCTAAGACTCCTAAAGACTGTGGGTGAAATTCAAAGATTTTCTTTTTACTTCTTCAAGGTTATCAGCGGCACTTTAGTTTTTAAAGGAGGGATGATGTGATCATGTGAAAATACACTCTGAGAAGATCACTGGTGGCATTAAATAGGAAAATCCAGAGCTTATCTATGCCATCACACTACTCTCCACCTAGAATCTTCTCTTGTGTGAGACATTCAGTAAAGAATTGATGGATATGTAAATTGATGTGTAAGGCTGAAAGAAGAAAGAAGACCTTCCTAGCAAGCCACTTGTTCTAGGCCACAATGGGACAGATGGAGGAAGAGATCAGAAAAGCTGGGCTTGTGTGGTGTAAGACTCTAGATAACTACAAGACATTATACTAGCCAATTTCTTAAGATCTTCTACTAGTAACTTGTACTTCAGAAAAATTTTATGTCATCAAATGTTAATTTGCTTGTATGTATGTATACCATGATATATTAATGAATGAAATATACTTGGATATTGTATTAATAAATAACAGAAACTTCTGAAACTGAGTTAGAAACATTTTAAGAGTTGTATTTTCTCACATTAAAAGCACCTGGAGTTTCCTGTCTGTGGACAAAACACGGTGACTAGTCAGCTTACCTGCGGTGGTTTCCATGAGAATGGTCCCCATAAGGTCACTTATTTAAATTCTGGGCCTGAAGTTGGTGGAACCGTCTGCAAAGGATTAGGAGTTGTGGCCTTGTTTGAAGAGGTATGCCACTGGGGTCAGGCTTGGGGGTTTAAAAAAATCCCATGCAATTTCCAGATAGCTCTCTCTGCTTCTCTCTGCCTCATGGTTGTTATATCGCCATGTAAGCTCTCAGCTACTGCTCCAGCATCATGCCTCCCCTGCCATGATGGTCACGGACTCACCCTCTGAATCTGTAAGCAAGCCCCCAATTAAATGCTTTCTTTTTACCTTGGTTGTGGTGTCTCTTCACAGCAATAGAACAATGACTGAGACACTACTGCTACTGCCTTTCCTTTCCCATCTCTTTCCCTGTTTTTCTAACCATTACGGAATGACCCTCTCAAATAGGAAGCCAGAATAAACTCTTCTTAAAAGTATCTGGTGTCAGGTGAGGCGTAACTAGTTCCAGGATTCTACAGTAGTGCTGAGTCGGTTCTTTCCACTCTCAGCTTTGCAGTTTTTATTAATGTGTGGTCCTGCTTCATGGTCACCGGCCAGTGAGCATGTGGGAAGCATCGCCTGTGAATGATGACAGGGAAGACTGCAAGGCAAAGAAGCCACAATGGCTGATTCTGCTCCTTGTACAGTGTGTCTAAAAGATCTGCCCCGTGAGCCCAAGTGTCTTTACAGAATCCTCTGATGCAAGTATGCCTGGAAAAGGTTTTTTTACTTTTACTGTTTTTCCCCATTATATCCATGAATGCCAGACAAAGAAATCCAGAGTTCTCTTAACAAGCAATAGAGGCTGGAATGGTATCACTTAGCAGTGTATGCTATAAGAGTGGACAGAGAAGTAAGAGTGTATCTTAATAATTTGGACATTCTCTGTTTTGGAAATACCAGGGCTTTCCCTTGTTTTCAGTGTGATGTTCCTGAGATAGAGGTCTCAGGGCTTCAGTTATCTTAGCTCTTGCAAGCACAATTTTCTTTTTTTGTTGATGTGTCTCAGTCTATTGTCTGAAGTTGAGGCTGGGCTCTCCCGGTTGTTATGGAGAGTACTTTCAGTTAATCTTTTCAAGGTCCAGAGTGTTGGTGTCATATCTGCTTCACTAGTAACTCAATATAAATACTGGAGTCCTTTGGGGACTCACTGTCCTTAGGCTTATTAATAGTTAATAATCTGTTATTTTTCAGTGTTACAGTTTCCTTTTAGTTTTTAACATATAACTTCTGTCTCTTTTCAAGATTTACCTTTATTTACTTATATGTACTTGTGAATGAATGTTTATCATAGGGATGCCAGGAGAGGGCATGGATCTCCCATAACTGGAGTTAAGGATGCTGTGAGCCATTTCATCTGGGTGCTGGGAAGCAAACGGGTTTTGTAGGAGAGCACAGTATATGCTCTAGCTAAAGCATCTCTCAGTCCTGTCAACTTTATCTTGAAAAGCGAGTCTATGGCTCTTACATAGTCAGTTGCTTGTCATTAGTGTTACTGTCCTGTGTGTCTACTTTGCCATCAATAAATGTCTCTAGACCTGATTTCTCTTTCTCTTTGACAAAGTCCAAATCGAGACTGCCAGCTTGAGCTGCCACATCCATCACTCAATCCTTCCTTTCAAAGGCTTTAGGTTCTATGACCCATGCCCATGGCTAAACAAGAGAGAGAGAGAGAGAGAGAGAGAGAGAGAGAGAGAGAGAGAGAGAGAGAGAGAGAGAGAGAGAAAGATTCACATGCACAGCAAGAGTTCACATGCACAGCAAGAGCCCATTGGACAGCCACGGGGGCTGAGAAAGGCCTCTTAACAGAGATGAATAAAAAGCATGTGGCATGTGACTCACAGGTCCAATATGATGGGTTGGCTTGTCCTTTAGGAGAGAGCACTGCTTCTCCGACAGCACTAATGTGTCCAGGAAGGTGTTGTTACTGATTACTGCCATTTTAAACACCAGCACTACATCTTACCTATGTTCCTTCTAGTGTGAAGAAAGATGTAGAGATGAAATGATTTAAACAAATGGTGCCATCATTTTCCAGGGAGATGTACTGAAAGATGAGGCTGCCTCTCCGGAGAAAGAATTTTTTTTATCCATTTAGTCAGTAATTTAAAGTCTGGCTGACCTTCATTTTAAGACATATCGATACCACGGTTCTTCCCCCAGCTGGTTAAATGCTAGTTTTTCAGCAGCCCACAGCATTAAGGTTGCTTTATCAGAATCAACACTGGGAAACAGCACATACTCCACGACGCTGAAAAATGGGCCGTTTTGTTCCTCTTTGTGCCATAAGTGGGTGGAATTTAACTCAAATTACTCAAACATGTTCTAAGAAGAGAGATTGTAGGTGCCTAGCCTTTTCCTTCCAAACTGCCCCTCAAATCATCACCTGGCAGTGTTGAATGGCTGCCGGAGTTGTTTCTATGTAAAGGGAAGAGATCTCCTTTACTCCTGTGGGAAAGAGTCTCTTCTGGGGGGGATGGGGGGGAGCTCTCTCAAGTTGACGGTATGAGGAGGGAACATGGCTGTAGCATACCAGGAAGACAATGATATCACTATATTTGCATGCCATTTCCACATTCATTTGAGAATTTCTGGCACTTCCCTTGGCTGCAGTTAGGGCTTTGGTTAACTGGGTTGTGGAGTTACACAATGTACAGATTCTTGTCTAGAACACAATTCTAACCTACAAATCAGACCTGAACTAACAAATAGTTGGTTCTAAGCATTCTTGATTAGACAAAAGGCTTTAATGAATTGCAAAGAGCATGTCAACAGACAAATTGAGTAGGTGTGCTGAAGTTAGGGAAATGCTTGTTCTGACAGTTAATCAATTGGAATACCTGCAATTGAAAGATTGTGGTACTAATTCTCCTTACAGTTTATCTTTCCTTTCTCGTCACTTTGAAGTGAAGGCTCAGAAACCACTGTCTTTTCCAATAAAGTGACCCAGGTATTTTTTCAAAATGGGAGTGGCTAGTGGTGAGCCCTTTGTGAGAGTCTGATCCTGCTTCTGAAAACTCTCAGGCTTTATTTCATTCAGTTTCTTTGCAGTCCTGATATGTGCAAGATTGAAATACACATGGATACCGTTTTTTTTGTGAGGTCACATGGTCCTCCATTACTATTTTATCTTCTGTGTATCAGTTAAAAGTAAATTTAACTAGTAATAAAAATGAAAAAAATCAGAACTCTCTATAGAAGAGTTGAGTCTTTTGAAAATTTATCGGTGCAGCACACTTAAGGTTCTGATGTACTTAATCAAGTTTGAGACTTATACCTGGGAATCAGACAATGAGGTTTGGAGTCCTCCATCCAAAAAAATGATAAATTCTATGAGTATATGATTATGCAATATATTTGTTACTTAGAAATGATGATTTCTAGACATTTCTCTTTCCCCAATAAATAAATAGTCGAGGAAAAAATTAATATTCAAAAAAAGAAGTTTGAAATATCTGGTCTGCTTAATTTTGTATGGTCTCTGCCAAAATTTGATACAATATATATCATGCTATGTAAGTGCTTTATTTGCAATACACAGCAAAGAATTCACAGTTAAAATGGCATAGTATCTGCAGACTGGTTTAAAGTAAGCTAGAAAGCAAACACAATGGTGGAGGAGGTAAGTGAAAACTAACTGAGAGTGTTATTAATGGCTGATAAGTTGAAAGATATTTTCACACTATTATTCCTGCTTGCGCCTGTACTTTGAAGATATCCACAGTTAAAGCCCAACTCTCAATTCAATGCTTCAGAAAGAATCAAACAAACTATTGAAAATGACTTCCTTTTCTTTTATTACTTTTGGCATTCTTATCAAGGGATTTTTCTTAGAGCTATAAATATAAAACCAGAGTCATTTTGGTCCAGGGATGTCCTTTTTCACTCTCCCTATGTTTTTAGAGAGGCGAATACGTTGGCCTCAACAATGTAGTACTGGGTGTAAATTCATTCAGTCAGTCCCTTCCCCCTGTACATATGTTGCAGGCTAGAGTGAATGCTAGGGGAAGTGCAAGACTTTACTTCCTATTGTTACTTCTACAAAGATGCAAAGATGAAATCCTGGGATCAGGCTCCCCTCTTGTTATTATTAGCTGCTGAGGGAAGCCAAAAGTTTCCTGTAATCACTCTGTCTGTGATATAAGGGGGAAAGAAGAGCAATTCCATTAGCTGTGAGAACTTTATAGGGAAAGGCATGTTCTTGGCTTTCTCACATTACAATGATTTCCTTATAGACATGAAGCATCACTTCCACAAAACACTAAGAGCCACTACTCCTAGTACGAGAAGTGGGAGCATGTCAGATATGCTGGGTCCTCCTTATGCATGCCTTCAACATCTCTTCATTTCCCCAAGCCATGCACAAAAGTTGCAAAACTGTCTTTCCCAAACTCTGCCACAAACCTCATGTGAGACTAGTATTTCTGGGAACACAATTTGGAGAATGCTGTCCATGAAAAAGTCATTTTCAAGTCAAGCACCAAGTACTTAATACCTTCAGCCTGCCCTTTTATATCCAAGTTTCCTTGGGTATTTGTCTGTCAAAGAGCAATGATTCACTGAGTGTCCCCTATATGTTTACATATTATTTGGCAGAGACACATCCCTGCCCTCATAAAGCTTGTACTCTGACACACACACACACACACACACACACACACACACACACACACACACAGAGGCTGTACTCAGTCAGAATAAGTATTCACAAGCTGTATGAACAAGCTGCTCCACCCTATAGTTCAGTGAAGACCGAGGACAACTGCCCAGAGGGTAGAAAGTGTACTGTGAATGAGCTGTAGTGTGACACACTGACTGCCCGTGTGATACCTCCACCTTCCACTGTCCTCTTGTTTCTTCTTGGGCTCCCTCCCTCCCTCTTACCCCCGTGTTGTCTTGGAGGGTGATTATCCCAGAGAAAATTTAATTAACATTCACCCCTTCGAACAAATTTGCATCCTGAGGCAAGGACTAACTTCAGCCCGATTAGAACGAATCTCAGATATTGTGCCTGCAATGTTGTAATTATGAATTTGTATCTCATGAAATCCTGCAGCCCTTTCTACTGCTTTGAGTAAGGCTAACTTGTTAAAACAAAACCAAACCAAAACCAAACAAAACAAACTATTGGAGACAGAGGAGGATGGAACTGTAAACATTACAAAGAATGGAACCAAGCAAGACCTTTAAACCTGGCACTACAGTGCCCAATCTACCTTGGCAACATTTAGTTCTGGGTAACACATTTCCTTCGTTGCTTAAGAAGGTTTGGTTTAGATTTTCTGTGTCTTTTGCCTGTGACATCCTAGGTAATGTGTTCCCTGCTCCCATGCCAGCCACCTTTCCTCGCATGGATGTTCTACTAATGTTTTACCATCGCCCTCCTGCTGAATCCACAGTGTTTTCCCCTACTTACCATCCATTTGCATAGTATTCACTTATCCTTTGGATACGTCTGTGTTGAAGCATGCACCGTTAGATATGCTCATGGGTAGGTCCTGTTTCTCGAAACAGATTACTAGTACATTGTATGTGGAGATTCTGCTCATTAGCTACAATGCTCTCTGTACCCATCTGTTGACGCTTGGCCTTGGCATCGTGTGCGTTTCCTGCAGTTCACACCACAGTGCCTGTTGTGCAGCAAGGTTGCGACAGTCATCTACCTATGATGTCTCAGTTGTCACACTCTCTTGACATCTTCCTTCATTCCTCTCAAGGAATAGGACCTCCTCTTATAGACCCATGATGTCACCATGGTTATGACACTGTTGCTTCCTCCCACCCCCACTAGATTTTAGGGAGAGACCACATTTTTTCCATCTTCGTTTACCTAACACATTACTAGATATACAGTAGAAATCTAACAGACCTCATTAAACACAACAGTGCATTCATGCATTTCTGCTTCTTTAAGTGGTACCAAAATGGGTATACAATTCCAACTGATGCAATAATTCATTCTTTGTGTAAAAATTACATTACAAAAAAACATAGCAGGCCGAGTAGGAAAATGACCTTAAGTTGGACATTTTTCTCATTTGTGCATAGAAAGATCATATCAGTTCAAGTATAATCTTATCAGAAAAAAGTTATGTCAAATTTTAGTGCTAGAACATTATCATTTCTGTGGGCCATTGTGGTGTATTCCTTTAATACTATCACTCAGGAGGCAGAGACAGGTGAATCTCTGAGTTCAAGGCCTGTGTGGGCTACATATCGAGTTCCAGGACATCCAGGACTAAAAAGAGAGACCCTATCTCAAACAAAACAAAACAAAATGATAGTTAATATTTCTGGGTGTCTTCTGTACCAACATCACCTGCCTACCTGTGAGAAAACAAACTTTATCAAAGAATCTGTACATGAGTTCGGAGAGTAATGGGTGTTAGTGAATTCTGTTAGAGCATCCTGGGCCTTTGACAAATATTGAATTAACCTGCTGTACCAACTGGACTAACAAACACCTTAAGTGATTTGCCCTAGCAGATAAAATGCAGTGGAAGTAGCTAAAAGGTCCAGCCTTCTGACAAACTCTGCATCTTTTCCTCCATCCCAGAAGTTTTAATTTGTCATGGATTAGTTATTGATATAAATCTCAGTCTTCAGCCTTTTTGGTCTTAAAGGTTTCTACTTGTATCTTATAGGTACTTCTAAAACACTTTTTAAAATGTCCCATCACCAGCAACATTATGCTCAGCCAATCCCCATTTATGAAAATTCAGAAGCAACTTCAATGTTTTTTAATTTTTTCCACGCTGGTGATCAAACTTGCCAACTATTGTTTAAATCAAAAGGAATGGTTTTTCTGGTTATAGAAATATTATCATGAGCCGGGTGGTGGTGGAGCACGTCTTTAATCCCAAGCACTCAGGAGGCAGAGCCTAGGCAGATCTCTGTGAGTTCAAGGCCAGCCTGGTGTACAGAGCGAGATCCAGCACAGGCACCAAAACTACACAGAAAAACCCTGTCTCGAAAAACCGAAAAAAAAAAAAAAAGAAAGAAAAGAAATATCATGAACACCAAACTATGTACCAATTTATCACTTCAGGGTAATTAAGAAAAAGAAAAGAGGGGCTGGTGAGATGGCTTCATGCTGGCTCATAGCCTTAGGCAACTCCAGTTCCAGGAGTTCAGATGCCCTCTGTGATATTACATGGACACCGCACACACATGATGTACTTACATACAGGCAGACAAAACAATCACAGTTATAAAATAAAATATGATAAATCTCAAAAATTAAAAGAATTCATCCCAAAATATATTTGAGAAAATTATAAAAAGTTTCAAAAGCATTTATATGTATTCTAATAAATTTTCAGCAGCAAATATAAATACATGCCATACTGCTCAAGATGAGATCCATGTACTATCAGTCTAAGGAACACTGAGGCTGAAAACAATACACATTTTCATACTATACTTTAGCCTTCCTGAACCAGAATGTCTATTTAGTGATTCCATTTGGGTTTTCAAATGATTTCTATGTATGATAACGTTTAAGAAACATTAAATAAAAGCATCAGTGTTTTAAAATTATTATTTTTTATGTGTATATGTATTCTTGCATGTGTTCATGTGCACTGTGTTCACTCAGGGGCCTCCAGAAGCCAGAAGAGGAAGAGGGCATCAAGTCGCCTTGAACTGGAGTATCAGGTTGGTGTGAGCTCCTGTGTGATACTGGGGACAGAACCCAGGTCCTCGTCAAGAGACATGAGCATACTTAACAGCTGAGCCATCTCTCTAGCCCCAAATACCACTGTTTAAACACAAAAATGTTTTTAGTAGTATGGCTGGTAGTTTTTTTTTTTCTTTATGTTGTGCTTTCCAAGATCTACTGTGAAAATCCATCATAAATATTTTTCCAAAAAAAAAAAAATAACTAAAATGTAGTCTCAGTCAGCCCAGAGTTCACTGATGTGTAATGATAAAAAACCTCTATGAGAGCCCAGAAATGCATGTGGCTAACTGAATATGGTAAACCAAGATGTTGGTTTTCCCAGACTATGTAAAAAAAAAAAAGATTGGATACCATATTCCCACTTGATAAATTCCCAAAGATGTTGGTACATTCAACACTGTTATTTATGGAACACAGTACCATGCATTAGGAAATAACTGTGTAACCAACATTCTTGCAAATCATGTTTTGATGAGAACTTTCTCCAGCGAATACTTTTCCCATTATGAAACATCTAGAAGTTTGCTCAGATAAGCCATAATTATGGGAGACTTAGCAATCATTCATGCAAGCTTAGTGTGAGCCGCACTAGCCTTTACATTGCATTCACAAAAGAATTCAACCATGTCCTGAGGCTGAGAGGCTCGTCACCCACTAACATAAAAACCAATAGAATTCTACTGACCAGTAGGCCCAAACAGAAAGAATTTTAATTTGCTCTTAATTTTAGCTAATTTATTTTTTCAATCAGTTTTTATATGGAAGAACTATAATATTTATCTGAAAACAGAATAACTTGTTACTTTAGTAAATGAGACATTGGTCATTTTTCTACTGGAATACAAAGATGGGACTCATTTTACATCCCTGTTTGATGTAAACACTTCATCTTCATAAAATGTACATGTAAGTGTCTCTCTATACTCAGTACTGGTGATGTCAGTGGAGATGGCCCTAACACCTAGGAATTTGCTTACTCTGTAATGTTTATGCTTATTTATTCTAGTTTGGGTCAAGCAAGAGACGGCCAAGGATCCCTGCACAATTTATACATTTGCTGACTTTTCTTTGAGCTGTATTGAGAAACAAACGATAACAAATGCACATCTATTCCTGATCTATTGATGATTGATTAAGAAATCCTTTCCTCCAATCCTTCTCTCTCATCTCCAAGTGCTCCTAAACAGTGTGAAATTTGTAATAATAAGCTTTAGATAACATAGAGGCCTCTGAAACAATGGAAAGGGTGTGATGCTGCCACATAAAATAACCAGTTTGTCAGTAAACAGAGAATTGAGGAAATATAATAATTTCTAACTTGATCATCAACAATTTGGTATTGTGACCTTCTTTGTCAGATTATACACTGTGATTCTACAGGCTCAGTGTGGCTTAGGGTTGTAGAAACTTGGGCTGTTGTGCAGAATAGTGGGAAAAGGCAGAGAGGGTCAAGTAATCATCGTGAAACTTGATTTTAACTCAGAATGGGAATGGTGCTAACCCTGGTCAGATAATGCCTATGACATTTTAAGTTCTCTGCAGGTCGCTCTAATAAGCACTAAGATGTGCTGGGTTGTTATAGTGACTAGTGATTAAGGAAGCATTTTAGAGTACAGAGGGTTGGTACGCACTTGTTGATAATGGAGCCTTTAAAAAACAATCATAAAGCAGTTATAAGGATTCCAGAAAAAGAACATAATGTTCTTCAGGACTATTTTCTTCTAAGGTTGCTGTAACAGTTGTCTTCCCTTCCCTTGACTTCTGCCTTAGGAGATTGGAAACATCTTTTCTTCTGTAGTGGTCTCAGTAAGGGCTTTTATTGCTGTGAATAGACACCAGGACCACAACAACTCTTATAAATAAAAACATTTAATTGAGGTAGCTCGCTTACAGTTTCAGAGGTTCAGTCCATTATCATCAGGATGGGGAGCATGGTGGCATGCAGGCAGATGTGGTGCTGGAGCTGAAAGTCCTACATCTTGATTCAGAGGCAACAGGAACTTCACTGACTGTCCAAGTCTGTTCCTATAGAGACACACTTCCTCCAACAAGGCCACACCTCCTAATAGTGCCACTCCCTTTGGAGGCCATTTTCTTTCAAACCATCACATTCTAGTCCCTGGCCCCCAAATGCTTATAGCCATATCATAATTCAAAAAGTGCATTCAATCCAACATCAAATGTTCCATAGTCTATAACAGTCTCAAACTTATTTCAAAGTCCTCAGTCCAAAATCTCTTCTGAGACACATGACAATCTCTTAACTGTAATCACCTATAAAAATAAAAATCAAAAAGCAGATCACATACTTCCAACCTATAATGTCATAGGATATATGTTACCATTCCAAAACACAGGGAGGGAGCATAGTAAGGAAATACTGGACCACAGCAAGACTGAAAACCAGGTGGACAAACTCCAAACTTTGCATCTCCACATCTGATGTCAAAATGCTCTACAGGTCTTCAATTTCATTCATATTTGTTTATTGCAACACACTTCTTTCTCTTGGAGTGGTTCCACTCCCTGTTAGCAGCTCTCCTCCAAAGGTATCCTGAAACTCTGGCATCTCTAACATTTTGGGTTCTCTGAGAAAGCACAGGCTTCAACTTTACAGCTTCACACAATGGTCTCTCTACTTGGCCTTCATTCAGAGACAGCCCTGACACATGCTTGACCTCAGCAGCTTTCTTTAGGCACTGAGGCAAATTCCATAACCTATTTCTTCTGTCCTTAACTCTAAAGTGGCCAAAACCCCCAAGTGGGGCTGGAACATGGCCTCCTTGTTTAATTACATCTTCACCAGTTTTCTCTTTTCCTTTACTGCCTAAGCTTGGCTGCCCTTGAATTTGCTCCTTACACTAGGCTAGCCTCAAACTCAGAAATGCTCCAGCCTCTGCCTTCCCAGTGTTAGGATTAAAGGTGCACACCACCAAATCGGGCTCTAATTTTTTTCTTTGGTTCCTTTTCACAAGTTAGAAACTTAGCTGGGTGGATCTTGGCCTGAGGTCACCACTCCTTTCATTTCATTTCTTAATCTGTTTATCTCCTTGAACACATAATTTAGATTTATTCCACTTTCTGGTGCTCTTTTTCTCCTCAAAATTTATTTTTCATAATTTATCCTGCGCAGCTTGTTCTTTTTAATTATAAATCTTCATTAGAGTTACCAGTAATATCCACACAATAAAATCTATACTAGGCTGTTTTGAGATTTCTTCTGCCATGAATTTCTTCATCTTCACTTTAGCTCCAGGCATACTCGTTGGACAAGGGCAAAAGACAGCCACTTTCTTCACCAAAATATTACAAGAATGATTCCTAAGCACCGTTCTAAAATTCTTCTCTGAAACTTCTTGAGCCAGTTCCCAGCATTTCAAATCCTTATCAGCACCATTGTCTTCCATGCTCCTACTAGTACGCTCCATTAAGCAGTGCTTAATGAATTTCACTGCTTTCCTAACCCAAAGTACCAAAGTCTATATTACTCCAAACAAAAGCCTGGTCAGGCTTATCACAGCAATACTCCAGTCCCTGGTATCAACTTCTGTCTTAGTTAGGGTTTTTATTACTGTGAAAAGACACTGTGACCATGGTAATTCTTATAAATAAAAGCATTTAATTGAGGCGGCCTGCTTATAGTTTCAGAGGTTCAGTCCATTATCATCAGGATGGGGAGCATGGTGGAATGCAGGCAGATGTGGTGCTGGAGCTGAGAGTCCTAAATCTTGACTCAGAGGCAACAGGAACTCCACTGACTGTCACACTGAGTGAAGCTTGACAAAAGAGACCTCAAAGTCTGTCCCTACAGAGACACACTTCTTCCAAGAAGGCCACACCTCCTTATAGTGCCACTCTCTTTCTGGAACATTTTCTTTCAAACTACCAGAGTAGTCTCAATTGAATCTGTGACCATTATAACAAGGTCCACTGAAAATTTATGAGGAACAAGCCCTCTTATTTAACCATTGGCCCTTTCAAATATATATACATATTAAGAACCATGAAGACAATGGAGCTTGATTTTCAGATGATGGGATGGATAGCTGAGGCCTGGGCCAGAGTCCTCCTCATCTAGAGAACACACAGTAGCTGTGAAAGCTATGGTAACTTGGGAGCAGGTGTCTGTAGATTCTCTAAAAGGTATGGAGGGTGCCTTAATGGAGACCAAAAGTATATGGAGATTCAGATATATAATTCAGTTAATCCAGAGAGCTACCATCATCAAGTGCATAACATCCCAAGGTACGGTCTGGGACTTCAGCTTTCCTCCAACCCTTTCATTTATCTTTACAATTTCTTTTTCTCAAAGTACCTTTTGCTGTTTCCGCTTACCTACATTCTATTTAAGTTAAAAAATAGTTAAGACATGCAATGTAACTCTGTGCCAGTTATGGCCCACGTCTTGTGTTTACTTAACAAGTCAGTGAATAACCCTGACTGCAAAAGGCATGCCCTGCCTTCTTTTTCAGGTAAGGACAGAGAGGCACAGAGAAGCAAAGGGTCATAGTCATAGTCAGGAAATGGCTGAGTTGAAATTTAACCACAAGTTTAGCTAAGAAAATCTGTGCCCTTAGTTCATACTCTTTCCTCATTGATATACCATGCAAAATATAGAATATATGGACTGCTCAGTAGGTGATTCCCCAGACTTATTCTTGTGTTAGAATAATAATGTGAATGCTTTCTTTTAGGAAGACAGAGTCCATTATTGCAAAAGAGTAAAGGGTGTTGGTTCAGGGCTTACCTAATCTTCATCCAATATCCTGCCATCTATGTACCCAGAAGATTCTAGATCACACCACAGAGATACTGGTTCACCCATGGTTATTGCTGTTCTGTTTACAGAAGCCAAGAAGTCAAACCAGCTCAGATGTTTATCAAGATTAATTGGTAATGATGAATGATAAACAGAAGGTGGGCGGAGGTCAGGGAACCAGAAAGGGGACCATGAGAACAGAAAAAGCGGCTTGAAAGATGGGAAGTGGGAGTTACAGAACACACGAGACAGGAATACTGAAAGGAGAACACTGGAGGACTGGGGACGGACTGTACAAGCAGGTTTTGGAGATGAGAGGAGCAATGGAGGAGGCTTAGCTGAAATCAAGCATGCATGAAAACACCATAATTAAACTTGCTGCCTCGTATATTAATGAAAAAGTAGAAAGCAACCCTGTTCTCTCTCATTAGCAATGTACCAGTGAGCTTGCTTCACCTCCTCACTGGCCTTTGTTGCCTGGATTGGAGCATGTGAAATTGAGAGCAGCCGTCAGAAAGCTGCTTCTGATTGGATGAGACATCACGTAAAGACATCATCTTTCCAGTTCTGTGTACATGGGAACACTCACTGCATTTGGTTGTTGGTATTTGGGAGCCTACATGGAATGATTTAGTACCCAGAACTCCATGGGGGAACATAGTAGGCATTTAGTAAATATTTAACAAATGACTGAATGAAAGTACGACTTAATTAATTTGCACAAGTTTGATTTGCCTCAGGGATGACTGGGGGCCAGAGATGTTGTATAATATTTTCCTATCCCCTGAAAGATGCCAGGATGACTCAGCAGGCCCTCGTTCTGGCACCTGACAGTGACATGCTAAGCTGCTTCGGCACTGTCTGACTCTGACACGATTCCAAGTCTGACACATTTTATGATTTTTGGATACTGACAAACATAAGCCAGGACAGTCCCAAGGTGCTGAGAGTCATTGCAAAGCCGTCATAGCTAGAAGAAAATGTGGTTATTAAAACTACTCATTAAAAGTAACGTGACAATCTAATGATCAGAATTTGCTGAACGACTGCCTCTACACTTTAAAAAAAAAGTGTATATAAAAAAGACTGAGTTTATAGTTGGTGTGTCAGAGTGTCTGAAAGTGCATTTGGAGTTAGAAATAAAAAGTGGTTGAGTAAATCTGGTGTGTTTTGTGTACATGATTTTTAGGTTTTATTAAATGTATTAGTGTGTTCTATTTATTCTGTCAGTCATCCAATAATAATTATCACCTACATACTATGTGCTAGGTACTGTTCCAGAAGTTGAAAATACTCTGTTTGATACAAAATATATCAACTTCACCATAGAGATTATTTGTATTAGACTAACATTACTTTGACATAATAATAATTTACTGAAAAGACAAGGAATTAGTCAGCTTTTCATCACTCTAGTGAAATGCCTGACAGGCTAACTTTATCGATTAAAAAAAAAAATCCTGCTTGGGTCACTACCTCGTGATAAGACAACATGACCCAGGAAACTTATAAAAGCATGAGTTTATTGGGGTTTATGGTTCCTGAGGGTGAGTCCATGACCATCGTGGCAGGGAGTATGGCAACGGTCAGGTAAGCAGACACTACTACATCCTTATCCTTATGAGCCTGTAGGGACCATTCCCATCCAAATCACCACAGTGAATTTGGGTAGATCTAGAAGGAGTTGTGGAAAGGGATAAATGTCATCAAAATATATTGTAGAAATTCTAAAGGAATATTTTTAAAGAAACTGTAATGAGTCTTCTATGAAGATGATGGAATTTTTCTTTATTATGGAATGAGATTTAATGAAGATGTAAAATATTGGGAGAGAGTTAAGTCGTAAGAGTTTGGCTAGGAGCAAAGAAATACAGAAAATTTCAGAGAGTGAGTCCTACTAACAGCGTGTGGGGGAAAAGTTATTGAAAACATTAGCTTAGAGGAACCAGCTGTCTTTAATGGTGCCAGGTTTTACTGTCACGATTACCAGGGTATGATGACTGACGCAAGTCCTGATAGTTTTTTAAATGACATGTGCCATGTTTTAGTTGTGTTATTACCTAATTAAAGAATTTCCAACCATAGAACTTTGGGTTCTTGAATTTGAATATCAATTTCACAGTATGCTATGGGTTAAATATGATTTTGACTGCCCCCCAGAGAACTGTGTGCTAAAAGTTTGGTCCCAAGAATGGAAACATAAAGAGGTGAAGGAATCTGGAGGGAGGTCTTGGCATTGTTGTGGAGCATGCTCTCTCGAAGGAGAGATGAAGGTAGCCCATGGGCGACCTCTTGTAGCTCTCACATGCCTGAGGGTGTTTATAAATGGAGCAAACCTGGTTTTGTCCTGTCTCTCCTTCCTGGTTCAAAATGTGTAGCTTCTCTTATACACACTTCCATCTGCCAAGCTACCCTCTTTAGAGCTTCAGGGTGAAGTTCAGATGCAGGTCATCTAACTGTGACTGTGGTGGTTTGGATGAGAATGGCAGCCATAGGCTTATAGACTGAACACTTGGTCCCCAGCTGGTGAAACTGTTTGGAAGGCTATGGGGTTTCAAAAGCCCACTCCGTTTCCAGTTAGCTCTTTGCTGCACGCTTGTGGATAATGTGTGAGCTCTCAGCTACTGCTCTGGCATCATGCCCATGTTTTCAGCTTAAAAAACAAAAATGACTTTTCTCCTTAAAAAAAAAAAAAACCTCCTTTCCTCATGAATATTCATGTAAGAAAATCATACTCAGAGTTTGCAAACCTTCAACTGTGGAACTCCCTAGCAGGACTTCTGTAAAATTATTGGCTCCACCAAACACACATTTGGAAGAAAATGTTTGCCAAGCTGATTCTATAATTTATTTGCCATGCATAGAAGAATTACAGTCCATGGCAGTCTGGGAAGAAAAAAATGAGAAACAAATTCATCATCTGCTTTTGTAAGAACAGCAACAGGATCCCCCAAATGCATCTTAGATGAACAACTTCCTTTCCTCCATTGTCCAGATCTGCTACCTGTCCTTCACAGTACAGAGAAGACAAGGATGCCTTTGTCTTTCAGCTGATGGTGATGACATGTGCACCTACCTGACCTGAAGCATCTGGTTTTAGATGTGGAACTGTCTTTACTTGATATCCCCCGTTCAACATCCCCTATGGTCACCCTCTTCCACTTCTATCCTTTGTTCAGGGCACTGACCTGATGAGCAAAAAGGTTGCTTTGATTTCGGAACAGGAACTGTATTCACAAGGCTTCTAACTTCAACAGGTGCAAAAGAGGGAAAAATCTACCCTTTCCCTTTAGTACTGCAGCCAAGCAGTTCAACCAGTGCTGCTAATTTCTGGTGTGTCTTTTCATACCTTTTATATTTCTATGGAAATAACACACACACATATATATATTGATTCACCCACTCTTACATATGTGTATTTTCACAATGTTTTATTTTGTTGCACCATGTTTCTATGGAAAAAATTTTGCACTGTCTTTAAAATCCTTCAATATTCTTTTCTATTCTTTTCCTTCTTCCTTTCTCCCATTTTTCTCTTTTGTCCCTTCCTTCCTCTCTCTATCCTTCCCTCTTGCCCCCGCCCCTCCTTTCCTGTCTTTGCTCTGTCCTCTCAGCCTTCCTCTATCCCTTTTGCTTCCTTTTCTCCCTTTTTTTGTTGTTCTGGAATCAAATTCATTACCTATACATAATAGGTACACTCTGCTGGTGGCCTATCACTTCCCAATGTGAGCAAACTATTCCATTAAATGGAAGTTCTGTAACTTTTTTAATGACCACACTACCAATTAATAATAGTTTCCAATGTTTTCCTAATGTAAATATTGTCATATGGAAAAATCTTGTCACATGTATCAATTCCCATGCTTGTAGTGTGAATTCATGCAGTGGATGTAATGAGCTTACAAGTATGTGTTTTTTTTAAAAATAGGAATTATGAAATTTACCTACATAATATACATTCCCACCAAAAATACATATAGTTGCCTCTTTTAGGCCCACCCAAGGCAGCACTAAACCACACTTTTTGAAGTTTACAAATGTAAAAGGTGAAAAACAATACCTTAATAGCTCATGCTTGAAGTTTGTCTCTTGAACAAACACTACATTTCTTATTGTTTTTCAAAATGAAAACAGAATATTTTCTTTTATATTTGGGATGTGTGTCAGAATTGACTCCAAGGCCTTCTGCATTCTCAGCATGGGCTCTACCATTGAAGTACACTTCTTGCTTAATTTTTAAAAATTGTAAAATAGTTACAGAAATCATTTAAAAATATGTTGCACATTTCCCTTGCCTTTTATGGCTTACCTCAAAGTTACATAATTTTTTGCTCATCATTTTTACCATGGCAGACATTAGCTTTGTGCAGTAGTACCTTCAAATCTTAGAGGGGTAATGGTGAATGGGGGCCTTTTGCTAGAGTGAGATAATATTCTAAACCCTTCCTGGATTGTTCCGGCTAACTTTTATTTATTTATTTTTTTTTGCTGATACTTCTTATGCACACATCTCCTTGGCTTATAATGTTTCCTTATTAATGTGTTATAATGTAAAAGAAAGCCTGGAAGATGTTCTTAGAGTCTTCAAAATAAATACAACAGCTCCCACTGATTCATAGACTTTCATGCTTCAGGTAGATGCATATGTATGGTAGCAATTAAATCTTCAGAGACTGTTGCATATTTCTGTGATATTTACATTTTCCTGATGAAGCAACCAGGGTTACCAATAGTTTTGAAAGTGAAGAGCTAGAGTTCAATGTTCCAATGTCCATGTTAACTTTCCTTCCTTTAGAAGAAAGAGTATGAGTGTTGTCCTTGCGTTGTGACAGTTGTTTGCTTAACTGTCCAAAGATCACTCCCTCTGGATATGTTTGGCTTTCCAGATGTGTGCTGGGATCTGAGGTTATGCTCCTGTGACCTCTGGGAGCATAGAGCACTGCTCACATCACCTTACACTCATTGTGCTTCTGAAGTCAGAAACTCGGGGATCTTAATGTGAACCAAAGTAACTAAAATGCCAGGTCAGCAGTCATTTGAGCAATAAATGCCTGCTTCATTATAGTGTGAACTCTCTCTCCCTAATGAATTCTTTTCTCGGAGGGTTTTATGGGAAGCATGTGACAAGCAGTATATTCTGTTTTGGAGTGAGCTAGGGAATTTCAAAGGGCTTGGCATCTGTGGCACGGCACACAGGTGGCTGATTTATCATTTCCTATCTGGCTAAGCCAGACCTGAGGCTTTTGTGCTGTTGCTTCAGCACAAGGCAAGGTGTTCCTTCTTGACTACCCTTAGTGTCCTAGGAACACAAATGTCCGAGGTTCTGAAACATCTTCTGGTTTTGCTGAGACATGTTCTTTTTCTTTCCCTTTCTGTTTAATAAACAGGCTTCAGTGTTTTCTAACACAATCAATTTTCCCTCTTGCAAGCTAGTATCAAGTGATGTTAATGAGAGCCATATGTTCCCTGATGCAAGAGTCAGCTTTCTTTCCTTTCCTTCTTCCTTTCTTCCTTTCCTCTTTCCTTCCTTTCTTCCTTCCTTTTCTTTCTTTCCTTTCATTTTCTTTCCTTTCTTTCTTTCTTCCACCCCTTTCTTTCTTTCTACTGTTTGTTGTGTGGTGGTGATTGTGTGTGTGAGTGTGTGTGTGTGTGTGTGTGTGTGATGTGCATGTACACATGTGTATGCACACCCTGTGTGGAGGGGACAGCTAGCAAGCATAGGTTTTCTCCTGCTATGTGTGCTCTGGGGATTGTATTCAAGTCATCTGCTCAGCAGCATATACCTTTATCCACTGAACCATCTCAGAGGCCTCACTTCATTTTTAGAGATAGAGTCTCTCACTGAACCTGGATCTCATGTTTTGACTAGACTGATTGGCCAGAGAGTCCCTGGATCCTTCTGTCTCCATCTGCACAGTGGGGTCACAATGGGAGATGCTACTAGCAGCTTTTGATTTTGGAGCTGGGGATCCAAACCCAGGTGCTTGAGTTTACACAGCCAGCACTTGACCTTCTGAGCTGTAGGCCCTGTCCTAAGGAAATCAGGGGTTAGGAGTGCTTCTGGCATCTTTCTGAAGCCGTCTTCACTGGATGGCTGGACAGCTCTTGTAGACAGGTCTGTTTAGAAAATGTATCAGGAGGTACGGAGCCCTTGACTCACAAAACCAGGTTATTCCATAAAGACCCTGGAAGGCACACTTAGAGCATTGGAAAGGCTAATTCAGTGGGAGGTGCTCGGTATGCATATGCTGTAGACTTTATGATGTATTCCCCTCGTTCAATTTTTTTTTTCCTTCAGTGGTTCTGTTGTAAAAAACACAAATGATTTAACTTCCCCTCTCAAAACGTCATGATGCTCATTTCGAAAAGGAACGGTGATGGATGGAGAATTTTCTCTTTTCAATTCAAATCACCTGTGTTGACTGAGTATCAGCGGCTTTTACGTTTCTGGGTCACTTTAAACCCTCAACAGACATTCAAACTCACTATAACTAAACCTTGTAAACAAAAGCAGTGGGCAGAGGGGCTCTGGAGGGTTTCGTCTTTCCCCAAAGAGCCGAACAAATCAAGACACTTGCTTTTGAATATGACCCAAATTTCCTTCCTTCTCACTCTCCTCCTTTTTTTTCACCACCTCCACCTCAGAAAAGATCAACAAATCACCAATACTGGACTAACACGGAATGAAAGCTGGCCAAGCAGTTTGTGAGCTAGTATCCAGACTGCAGTCTATAACTGGGTGTTCCAGCTCAACTCATTTGGCAGACTACATTGTCTGAAGTTTACTGAATATAAAAAGCCACAGTTTGTTAAATTTCTAGAAGTAACCATTTAAGCTAGTCTAGATTTTGTAATTTTTTCTCTTACAAAAATTACTATAGCTCCTAGTTTTACTTCGAAAAAAGTAAAACAAAGGCCTTTCATGGTATCTAAAACTGCCCATTGGCTCTGTTACAATGATATTAGAAATTTGAAGGGTGTCATTTGAAGGGTGTCATGGCTCTGCAATGTGATTTATGAATGTTTAGTATGTTCTGGTTTCACATAGTGTGAGATGTGATTACAAGGTAATGAAATGGGTTTTTGTATGCAGCATGAGAAATTGAGTTCATTGCTTTGTATTTAGATAGTTTGACACGCATGTTTTCAAAAAAGGCAGCAAGTTGCCCATTCAGTGGCACAGATATAGTTGACATTTGATGGTTTATATAAAGGAAAAGGCACTAGTAGTAATTATTTTTGTGCCAGAGATTTTGTGACAGTCAAGTGAGATATATAAATTGACTTAAACGGACTTTTGATCTCTTAAAATACAGAGATTTTCAAGAAAACCTATTATGCTGACACATGATTTATTCACCCCTCCCCCCCCCCCCACACTACATTTTGTTACCTCTCAGACTGGCTCCACACAGGAAGTAGGTTGAAAGGGTTTTCTTTTGAGAAAGGTTTTTGTTCCTAAGAGGTACTAAATGCTAGCTCCTGTGCCTCACCCTTGAAGGTTTTGGTTTCCCTAAGATAGCAGTCTCAACCTGCGGGTCACGACCTCTTTGGCAAACCTCTACTGAAAACATTTACGTTATGATTCATAACAGTTTCAAAATTACAGTTATGAAGCAGGAACAAAAATAACTTTATGATTGGGAGTCACCATAATGTGAAGAACTATATGAAAGGGTCTCAGCATTAGGAAGGTTGAAAACCACCGGCCTAAGAGGTCAGATCTCAGAGTATGAAAAAATGGGGCCACACACCTTTGCCTTTGTCCTCCTTCTCTCTCTCTCTCTCTCTCTCTCTCTCTCTCTCTCTCTCTCTCTCTCTCTCTCTCTCTCTGCCTTTCTGTCTCTGTCTCTCTTTCTCAGGGTTAAAAGCTGTTTTGGGCTGTGGTTTTACAACTTCTGGTTTATGTCCTTACTCCCTGACTCCTCCACAGTCTTCATCACATAGGCTCTGTTGAGCTAAACCTGATAGTATGCAACTGCCCACCACCTCTGAAAGGACAGAAAAGTCCGATAGTCCCCTTTGTTTGGAAGATTCCTCTGAAGACACCTTCTTTTTGGTTCCCTCCCATCCATTGCCCCATCCATGCCAATAGCACTCTGTCTTATTTTTACTTTAACCTATTCATCTTGGTGAGGCTCATCTCTAGGTTCCAAGGGGGACATTTCCCTAGAAGGACCTCTCATATTGTTTCCTATATTATTTATCGTGCCTTTCTAATGCTCTCCCACTTCAACCATCAATAATAGCTCCTACGGTCTTAAAGCCCTTTCTGGAAGACTAATTTTGTGTCAACCCTTTTCCTGAACTCACCCACCTGCTATCTCTTCTCTATCTAACTGTAAAGATGTGGAAGAATGGAGTGTCATATGTGTAGCTCTTGCTTCTTCTCCCGGCTCCCATCTCTTTCCCAACAGACCCTCAGAGGGTCTGTTCTCATTCTTTGCTCTGACTCAGCTCTCAGGAAGAAAGTGCTGATGATCATGAGTTCATCTTTAGTTCATACTTCATCAGACATGTACATTTGTGCTCTTTAACTTAACTTCTTATCTTTCATGGAGGCCTTCTAGACCAATGACTTTAAGTGACAGAGATCCTTGGATTGTGTTGGCTATGTGTTCATTGATGGGTGTTCATATAAAGATGCTTCTCAGCTTATGATGGATAATGTCTCCTAACTCAAATTTGAAATCCCTAACATTATTGAACATCATTGCTCAGCCTGTTCTACCTTAAAGAACACTTACATTAGCCTATATTAGCTGAGCAATATATTATTTAGTAGAAGGCTATATTATAAAAAATTGAGTATCAAGTAATTTACTGAATGTGGCACAGAAGTAAAAAACAGAGTGGTTCATTGGGAGATGTTTTTACATTGTTTTAAAGTTAAAACTCTAGTTAACCGTCACAAGCTGGGGAATGTCTAAATATGTTTGTCATAAGGGAAATATTTTATTTTTGTTTCCTTAAGGAAGCATAGTTGATGGAGTTTGGACAGCCTGGGAAATAAGAGAAGGGAGGATAAAGGAAGAGGGGCCACAGGAAATGTGCTGATGGTATTATGTCCCTTTGTACCCACACATCACTAATGAAACTGTTTTGAGAGCTGGGAGTGGGAAAATTACAGGCAAGTTTTGTTTGTAGAGAAGACTATTCATCACTCAGAAACTGTAGTCAAGTGAATACATCTAAAATTAATTGCAAAGATCTCCATTATCTCCTGATTTGTTAACCGATACTGTCTTAGTCAGCTTGTGCTGATATTACCAAATACTTGAGACTGATTAAATTATAAAGAGCATAAATTTACTTGCACACAGTTCTAGAGACTGAGAAGTCAAAGATCAATACACTGGCAGGTTCAGTTGTTTGAAGAGGTCTGCATCATCCCATGGGAGGCGGGGTTATGGCTATGGGAATGGGAAAGTCATAACCTCAAGAAATATCAGCCAAAAGAGCAAGCTAGGCACACTTCCTTGTTAAAGCCTTTCACAAGACACCTAATTTCATTCACAGAAACTGAAACCTTCAGGACCAAATTTCCTCTTATAAATCTCACACCCTATTACTATCTAATATATCTTGGTGATTTCTTTGTTTAAGTATATTTTATGCAGAATTAACAAGACCAACCACTAAAGCTCACAGACAAAAAATTATTTGTGATACTGACTACCTCTGAAAATAATGACTTTGAATGAATTTCTGTGTTTTATGTCTTAACTTGCATGCAATCTAAAGGTTGAACATTTGAAAAGAATATCAAAATTGTATATATGCAACTTAATTTTCCTCTCATTCCTTCATCTTGTTTCCTTTAAAATATTTTATAATCATCTTTGTATTGCTAAGATATTGTATCATATGTTTAGAGTTTTCTTAAATGAACACATTAATTAGACAAGTGAACTGTTGTAGACATGTGTGGTTCAGTATCCAAAGCCCTTGTGTCTAACACTTTGGTTTGTAAGACACATGTTCAAACCATAGTAGACACAAAGTCTCTGTTAAATCCCGAAGACAAAAGCAAGATTTAATTTTGCTAATTTTAATAGAAAGAGGATGGCTTGGAGAATCTTTAAGATAACTTGAAAATCAGACATCTGGAAATTCTTTTGATTCCGGAGCCTGGCTGGACAAGGACATAGGAGTCCACAAAGAGTTTCTAGGTTGAGCTCAGATTGTATTTCTCTGATCTCTGTCTAGAGAGAATGGACTCAGCCTTATGCTTTGGACACTCACTGGGAAAAGAAGGCCCATATGCAGTTTTCTTCTTCCAAATACAGTTTTATTTGGTGAGTCTGTGACATGCCTGAGCTTGTTAATCTCAATCTTCCTTTCTATTTTAGGAATCAAGAATCAGAAGAAAGTTTCATAAACTGAAAGAAGACAGCCTCAAATATGATGTCCATATAAAACAACTAATGTTGTCTAGCTGTACTAATACATAATGGAACTGCCAAAAAAGAGAGTTTATTACTGTCTTAATTAGGTTTCTGTTGCTCTGATAAAACACCATGATCAAAAGCAACTTGGGGAGAAAAGGTTTATTTCATCTTGCAAGTACTCTCAGGTCACTGTAGCAGTCAGTCTTGGACTGCCAGCCCCCAAATCATGATAGAGAGACAATATTAGTTATGAACTCTTGACCTTAGCTTATCCCCCTAGCTCTTATCACATATTTTAACCTGTTTCTCTTCATCTATGTTTTGTTTCAGGGCTTTTTAACTTTTCTTCTATTCTATATGTCCTTCTTTCCTGTCTGGCAGGCTGGTGGCTCCCTGGATGGCTGGCCCAGGGTGTCTCCCTCTCTTTCTTCTTTATTTTCTCTGTCTGCCAAACCCACCTATCCCTTCTCTGCCTAGCTATTGGCTGTGCAGCTTTTTATTAGACCAATCAGGTGCCTTAGGCAGACAAGGTGAAATAGCAACACATCATCACCTAGTTAAACAAATACAGCATAAACAAATAAAAAAACCTTTACATAGTTAAAGCAATACTCCACAGCAGGTCACACTTGAAGGGGGATCAGGAACTTGAAGGCAGAAAGTGAAACAAAACCATCCAGGAACACTGATTACTGGCTTGCTCTCCAAGACTTGCTCAGCTTTCTTACAGAACTTATGATTACCTGCCCGAGGTTGACACCATCCACAGTGAGTTGGTCTTTCCCACATCAATCATTAGTGGAGGAAATGCCAGATAGACTAGCTTATAGAACAGTCTTTGGAAAAGTTTTGAGATTATAATTTAGTTCCAACATTTCTCCCTTCTCTTTCCTCTCTCTAAACCTTCCCATATATCTCTTCCAACTCTCCTTCAGATCTTCAGATTCACAATCTTTTTTTTAAACTCATTGTTATTACATGCATATTCTTAACATAACCTATGTAGTCTGTATAATATTACTTGTATGTATGTTTTCAGGGCTGATCACTTGTCACTGGAGAGCCAATTGGTGTGCTCTTCCTCTGTGAAGACTACCTCTCCTCTCAGCTTTTCTCAGTTGCCTGATACAGGCCAATCTCAGGGAGACATCTTTTCAACTGAGAGTCCCTCTTCTCAAATGACTTTAGTTTGTGACAAAATGACAGAAAACTAATTAACACAACTATTGTTACCATAAATATTATAAAAAAGTATTGCAAGTTATTTTACTCTTAATATATATGCATTAATTTTATTATGTTTCTGAAGGGAATATCTATTTCAAAGAGCACATAGGCAACCATAAGTCCTCTGAGAGCACACAGTATAAGAAGACATGTTGACCACATTAGAGGCCTTACGCTTCTAGTTTCCCTCTGACATTCCCATTTTCCTCTGGAAACTAGGACTCTGACCTACATCTAAGTAGGCTTCTTTAGCCACTGACTTGAGGTGGAATTTGCCAACAGGGAACACCAGCTGGAGATCAGGAAGAGGAAACAGAGTGAAGGCAGGCTGTTTATTCCCCGGGCCCTTTCCCTGCAGGCTAGTGGAGTTCAGGTTGGCAGCATCCCCTGAACAAAAGTCACAGGTGCTGTCAGAAGGGACACAGCAGTAAGCCTGGGGAAAGAATTCTGTACTTGGTGTCATCTAAAACGCTTTCTTGATTTGTAACCGAAATGTGTTTCTTTTAAAGCATAGTTTCCTCATTCGAAGTTTTCTTCCCCTTGTGATTTGTCTCAGCGGCCCTTTGAGTCTAAGGTGCAAACAGTTCTGCTCTGTGGTGCGGTACCATCTTCTGCAAGATCTTTACATTCCCACAAGTAACCCACTCATTAAATTCCCTCAAGCTCCGGAGTATGAGTGTGCCACTGTTCTATGTGGACTTGGAGTGATACCCCAGGAGTGGATTTTTAAAAGATATTATAGGGTACAGTAATATCTGCTTAGCATTAAAGATTGTATGCCTTCAGTACTCTAAAAAGTAATTTAGTTTAATTTTAAAATGCATATACTTGGAGGGGCAATATGCACAATAGAAGCTTGAGAAAGTTGAGGTCTCACTCTCAATAATTAACTAAGTTAGAGGACCATTTATTTTGCATTTTCAACATCCTTCCCTCTTAGCCAAACTTTCAAAGTATAAGATGAATATGACTTGTGTCTAGCTTTAAGCTTTAAGAGGTTTTAAGGTTTAAGTAGAATTTCTGGTTTTTAGAGCAACTTCCAGATATATGATAGCTATTGAAATGGAAATAATGACAAAACTAATTATATGGTTATAGTAAACAAAAGGAGAATATACAATAGCTATCTAGATTTTGTAGCTTTAGGCATGCTATTTTCAATTGCATGATATAATTTTTTAGGCATTATTTAGAATTTGCAGTTTTTTTGATATATAAAAATATTGAGGATTTTCTCCTGGCAACTCAGTTTTTGAGAAAACATAGTAAAAGTTAATTGCTACTGATGTTAAAATGCCAAGGGTAAAATAAAGATCATTCACTTAAAAACTAATTCCCCCCTCTAGATGTTTCTGCTTACATCTGGGGGTCGGAGAAAGATAGAGGATGGGGGAGGGGATTCTTGCAATTTTAACTCTTTATTTTACAGTGCTGATTTTATTTTCGACTCTCCCCATAAAGAATATAACAAGGACACTCTTCCTGTCTCACACTGACATGAGTATACAGTAAAGGAATATGTAAAGGTTTCCTCCCAAATTATCATTTTATGCAATTATCAAGCAAGTATAATGTAATACTGATGTAGTCATAAAAATCCTTCCTAATTATTCTACTTTTATTGCCAAAATTTTAGTGTAATAGGCGTTTTATGAAATATTTTCATATCCCTTGATTTCTTTTGGCCTCTGAGGCTCTCCACCCATTCTGTCCATGGCAGTCCTCCCTCTGGGAGGAGGGCGGATACTGAGAAACAAAGAGAGCATTGATCAGCCCGGACTTCCAAAGCCAACTTAGAAAAAATGTTCCTAGCAGGAACTGAGCTTTTTCCAGAGTGAGTTTTGTAAAATGTTTGTAAGGGGAGGATGAAAGAAGGGAAGGAGAAAGAGAGAGAGAGAGAGAGAGAGAGAGAGAGAGAGAGAGAGAGAGAGAGAGAGAGAGAGAGAGAGAGAGACTTCTTAATCCAAATACCAAAAGCACAGACCAGAAATTGGTCTTTAAATTGTGAAGAGGCAGAGACTCAGAGAGACCAAGCCAGTTAAAGGTGTGTGTGTGTGTGTGTGTGTGTGTGTGTGTGTGTGTGTGTGTGTGTGTCCTGGTTTTACCTCGAGGCCCTGGGGTGTGGCAACAAACACAACTAGGTGTGGCAGTCAAATACTATGAGAAAAAGAGGGAAGTGCAGACTTCTCCAGCAGTAACCCTTGCTCCGGGCACTGTCTGGTGGAAATGTTCAGTCTAACAGGGCACATTCTAGGCTAGCGCTGTTCACAGGTACAGCCTGGCACGGTCCCGCCATCCTGTTTCAAGAGCATTTTATCCACACCGAGAGAACTTCTGAAATGGAGAAGAAGCATCTAGACGCTTTCAGAGCAACTTGACAGGCCAGACTGATACTCTGAATGAGTATGTTTTTAGAAAGTGGGGTTTGGCCGGGCGGTGGTGGCGCACGCCTTTAATCCCAGCAGTCTGGAGGCAGAGCCAGGCGGATCTCTGTTAGTTCGAGGCCAGCCTGGTCTACAGAGCGAGATCCAGGACAGGCACCAAAAAAGAAGAAAGTGGGGTTTGTACTGTGTATCATTTTGGTTTTTCTAGTAATTGACTTTTACTGCATTTTATAAAAATATTGGTGCAATGGATTTGTAGGAGAGAAAACTCAGCACACACTCCTTGAGGAACGAAGTTCTAGAGAATATGTTTCAAATGGCCTGGTGTGGAGCCAGACCTGTTAGGTCTCAGAAACCTGGGACAAATGGCTAACTGAGGTGCCTTTACCACATAAAAGTGAAGGCTAGCCAGCTCCCCCAGCATCACTCAGTACCTGTGGCTTCTCCCGAGTTCTCCCAGCATCCCTAAGTACCAAAGGCTCCCCCCAGCTCTCCCAGCATCTCTCAGTACCTGATGTTTCACTTCTGACACCTCTTCCCAGAATTCCTCAGGCTGCACCTTAACCTAAACCCCTCTTTCGCAGGGGCTGGGTTTCCACTTCCCTTCCCCCAGCCTGATCCTTTTATAACTCAGCCTTTCTTAGTCTGGCGACTCTTCTCTTCTTTTTCCTCCCTTTCTCTCCTCTCATGGACCAGTTTAGTCTGCTGGCTCTGTTCAGCCTGGACTCTTCCCTCTTCCTGCACTCTCCCTTATATCTACAATAAAATAATCTTCTCGATGCTTCAGGAGTAGTCATGTCCTCCTCCTTTTATTTCTTTTATTATTATTATTTTTTCATTCAAGACTGATTGACGGTCTTCCTGTTTCCCAGTCGCTATCTTTCTACACAAATCCCTGGCTCATTCACCATGGAGGGATTTATAGTCAACGTATGTTTGACATGGAGGAAACATGCAAAGTCTTGGGATGGAGCACCCATGAACTAGTAGTGTGCCCAAGACAGAATGACCCCTGTTGTATTCTGGACAACCTAAGCCAGCGCTAGAGGAAAGACATACTGGCTGTAAGGACTTGGCTGACACTGAGATCTGCTGCTCTAAGGACAACTAAGGTGTGGTGGAACCAGTACAAACGCTCATAAAATTGCTAGCAGTGCAGACCTATAGGCTATCCGGTGACTGCCAGCCTGACATTATACTAGAGGTCAGTGAGGGCCAGCAGCAGGCTGTTCCTGGGGCCTGGGTGTGACCCCAAGATGCCTCTTTCTCTGCAACTCATACATAGATCTAAGAACCAACATGGGAATAAAGGCGAAGAAAAGTGGAAAAGGCTGGATTTACTCCAGAACCAAAGAGATTGCATAAGCCATTCACTAGTTATGTTGTCAACCATTACTCAGGAGTGTGGGAGCTTGAGAGCAAAATTAGATTAAAGGTACAAACTGAAGAAACTACATTTCCTTTCCTACTGCCAGGCAGGGCATCCAATGTTGACCCTGCCACCGTCTCAATAAATTGTGACAATAAAAATCATGCCTGGCGTATAGAGTGCTTGTAGTTAAGGCTTGCTGAAGGATTGAAGGGAGCTCTTAGAATGTTACGTTTCTTAAAGGGGTACTCAAGCAGAATTTGCTTGTGATAGGAGCCGCAGAGGCGCTCTCCACCAGAGTGTAGCCACCACAGCCTAACAGATGAGTCGATTGATGACAAATTCCTGAGCAAGTGGATAGACAGAAGTGCTTTCCGGTGGTTCCTCCGAGTCACTTAATGTTCCTGTAATCACCCTTGTTATTACCCTCAATAGCTCACTAAACCATTTCTCTGGTCTGTCACTCATTCTCTACCTGGGAAGAACAAATATTTGTTCCTAGCTCCTCAGGAAAGGTCTCACTTATTAAGTGCCATATGACAGATTAAAGGACAAATAGTTGGACTGGTTTCTTGTTTAGATATACTGTTTTAAAAGTTTTATGTTACTTTGGCAGAAAGAAGAGCAGGGAGATATTAGATAAAAGAATGTAGGGCATACTTGCAAAATGCTGGGTGTATGGGCTGATAGTTTGGGATCATCTGTGCCCAGATCAGATTCACTAAAGTCTCTTTAGGGGAAAAAAAAAAGGATGATAAGTCATGCAAATTGGACATTGGAATAATCAAAATTGGTTAATTTGATATATGCAACATACATTCCCTATCAGAGACATGGTCCTGCTCTCCCTGTGGAAAAAGTTTTTCTCTCTGTTTTTGTGAATCAGCTCTGCTCTTGCTCTGCTGTTCCACATCTCGGATGATGTTTCACTTATCATTATTGTCCTCACTGAGTTGGTTTCTCCTAGACTGGCTGTTCTTGTGGTCTCATTACACTTCAGGAGCTCAAAGGAGTAACACATGCATTTCAGGCTTCATTTGCTATTACTAGAAATGTCATAATGACTAACATGCTCCTGTGCTTTGTAGAAGAGACAGACTTATATTACCCACTTGTTTTTGGATAGATGATCCCTTTCACTGTGTTCAAATCTCAACCTAGAGAAAGCTGTGTCCCCAAGACTTTAAATTTGTTTTAATGATTATGAGATAGTTTATCAGCCCGAGCAAGGATCCAGTCAGAACAGTTGAGTAGGATACTAGGAGGTATAAGAACTCCAACGCCTTGTCTTTTGCTTCATCTGTCAATTCTTTTTCACACTGGCCATTGGTTATCTGATGCTTCAGTAGTGATGACTACTGAACCACATAACTGAACCACATAAATCTTTGGACCCAGCCGGTTGGTGGTGGTGCACGCCTTTAATCCCAGCACTAGGGAGGCAGAGCCAGGTGTATCTCTGTGACTCTGAGGCCAGCCTGGGCTACAGAGTGAGTTCCAGGAGAGGCGCAATGCTATACAGAGAAACCCTGTCTCAAAAATGCCCCTCCCCCCAAAAAAATCTTTGGACCCACACGACCAGTGTTCCCAATAGAGAACTCTTTGGAGAAAGTTGACCGAGGAGTTCTGTATACAGATTCCGTGCCCCAACCTATTATTTGGGAAGCGTTGTCTACTTAGGGCCTCAGTCTTCCACGGTCCTAAGACAAATTCACACTTCATTTGCAGATGTGCTGCCAGCATGCCTAATCTGGCTCACAGGTTTGGGTTGTAAAGTGTCAGGATTCAGAATGTGCGTTTCTAGACGAAGCTGGTACTTCTCCTCCACCCTTTTTCCTTTCTCGTCCCCAGCTTGGAATAAATCTCCTGTGAGTTTCTCAAATCAACTCGTTGGTTAAGCAAATGGAAAATTCGTGTCTGCATATTCCTGTGATGCCCTCTGCACACTCCGGAGACAACGCCTCCAATTTCTTCTTGACATATTCCTTTATAAAACCCATGCTCTCATTTTGCACTTCCCTGGATCTAATGGTGCGTTTGAATTCTTGTGACTGGTCTGTACCTCATTTCATTTGTGGGGGAGGCAGATGGCTGCAGAGACGTAATTCAGGGGGACCCAGGAGTGGAGAAAGCCAGGCTCCTCTGGCTCCTCTCAGAAGGCTCCGACTGCTCGTGTGACAGCCTTTGCCAAACACAGCATTAATTTTAACCGTAGAAACTTGGCAAGTCAGACGATTCAGCTTGACGTTGCAATTCAGCAGTGGGAACTATTAGTTTTGGATCTGATTTTAAGTGGTCTCAGAATACTGGTTACAAACAGAAAGGGCTTCCTGAAGCCAAGTCATATGGTGGCCCTGTGTTTCCTTATCTGCTTTCGGCCAGGCTACCTGGGACCAGAGCATGTGCTCTCCACTGCAGCCTGTCTAATCGTAGTGGAGGCAGACTGCCAGAGCTGGTGTCTGTGAATTTCATTGGCTGTCACTTCTCATCCTTCTTATTGCCTCTATCCTCCCTTCTTCTCTTCCTCCTCTCCCTCTTCCTTCTTCTCCCTTTCTTCCTCTTCTTGTCTTTTCATTTTTTTCTTTTACTCCCCAAATTGGTACATGTACATTATTGGAAAAAAGAAAAGAGGGGGAGTAAGAAAATGAGAATGAAGAAGTATGGGAAGTGACAGAGGAGAGAAGCAGAAGAGGAATTCAAGTAAGATTGATAATTAATAATGACATTTCAAGCCTTTCCTTTCAAACAGGTCTATGAATGTGTGTGTGTGTCTGTGTGTGTGTGTGTGTGTGTGTGTGTGTGTGTGTGTGTGTGTGTGATTATGTGTACACACATGTGTTAGGGGCTCCCTGAGTTACTTTGTGTTGCTGCTGTCATAAGATACTGAGACAGAAGCAATTTTCTGGAGAAAGGGTTTATTTTGGCTCCCAGTTCCATGATGGAGTCCATCCTTGTGGTGATTCTGAAAATACCTCAGTATAAGAGACTGGAACTTTTGCTAGACCTCATAGTCAAGAGTTAATAATACACCGTGAAGTCACTTAAGACTTAAGACTGTTAGCCTACTGTGTATTCAAACGGTTTGTTCAACCTTTCTTTAAGAGAACAATGTAACAACCAAGCTTACTTTCTTTGGGTTTCCCATGTAATCAACTTTTACAATCAAAGCTAATACAAAACTGCAATCTTAAATTATGTATTTTCCATGTCCCTAACAGAGACAATGCCTGTGTATCATTTGCTGAAAGCAGCAAACACAGAATTTGAAAGCAACTTCCCAAAATCTACCATGAAGGTTAAAAGCCACCACTTATGGATATTGGTTGATAAACAGTGTTTGTTGTCTGGGTCAGTTAGGATCAGATGGAGCCAGTGACTTAATCCTTTGTCAAACTGTCAAAGTTTTGTAAAGTATTGCATCCCTTCCCCCACGTGATGCTTTCTGTGTTCTCCAATAAATACAGAGCGAGGACTTTGTTAGGCATATACAGACACTACATATACAGCACAAACATATTCATACACAGTTCATACACAGACAGACACTCAAAGACGCAGGGACAAACAGATTCACAAAATAGCCTTTAGGCAGGCACATATTCAGGCTCATACAGGAGACGGAGGACAGAAGATACAGGGAGAGTAAAGGAGAGAGTTCAAATGGGAACTCACTCTTGATTAAATGACTCTAAGGGGAAACACTTTCATTTCTTTCCTTCACGTGGCACCCATGCATTATTGGTGACTTGAGGCTAATCACTAACACATATAAACAACTCACATCATGGCAGGGGAGATACTCAACAGGGCCTTGAAGCATCTGCTCACATTCCATCAACAGGCAGGAAGCAGAGGGAGATGAACTATGCTCAGCTTTGTCCCTGCTATGTACAGTCCAGAGTCCTATCCCAGGTGCCACTCAGAATGAATGGGTCTTCTCACTTCAATTACACTAAACAAGACAATACCCTACAGGTTTGCCCAGAGGATCATCTGTCCATCTCTAGAGTAACTCTAGATGTCATCAAGTGGACAGTTGAATTAAGCATCACAGAGGCATACATTTCTTATTTCCTTAGACTTGCTCCAAAGTAAAATCATTAAAGCTCTGCACTGGCAGAATAGTATCAGCTTTACCCATTTTGCACACTGATGTTTCCTATGCCATCCTGGAAGCAATTACTTAAACTTCTGCAATCTGATAAATTCATATTCTGTTTAAGGCACTGGGCCTTTAGGGCTACCCTCAACCTCCATATTTTTGCTAGTCACAACTTTCTGGTTGCAGCATGTAAAAATAACACTAATAAAAGCACCCACATTACTATGCATTTGTGGACCACATTTGCTAACATTTGCTTGCCTGTGCTTGAACACCCATAAATGCCCAATTCTCTCACTATTATTCTCATCCAAAATTCTTGGTTATGCCCAATAAGCCTTCTCTGCTCTCCACTTTTTAAGTCTAGGTCACTCTCCTCAACCTCTTCTCTCTATCTAAGGTACAGAAGGGCCTGCTAAGATGCTCCATCAATCATAAGCTAGACTTCTGGAGCCTGCACTTGCTCTAACCCATTTAGTGGTGGAAAATGGAATAATGGATTGTCAACAAAGGGCTTGTCAGCAAAAGAAATAGGAAGAGATGGGAGCAAGGAATTTGGAGGCTGGAGATAACAGCTCAGTGGTAGAGTGTTTGTCTGCCATGTACAACGGCCTGGGAGTTTGAAGGAAAGTTATTTAGGCAGTAAAAACAACAGAATACAATATTGTGGAGGATTCATAAATTCCTAGATTTCTGGAATAGATGACTGGGTTAGGCAGGGCCCTACTGAAAGACATAAATGAAAGAAGTGGTGGCTTATTTTGTGTCTTTTCCCCCTGAGCGTGTTTAGTTTGAAGACTGTGGGGCATCTAAGGGATAATATCTCTTTGTAAATATTAACATAAGTTTAGAGCTAAAAGTAGCAGTCTAGCAGCAGACATCTAGACTGCCCATCTCAATCTACTGCACAGGAATGCTGGCTGTCTTCCTTGGAATAAGATCTACTACAAGCAGATGGCAGTGAGTTGAAGTTGGATATTTCCTCTCACATTTCTAGATGACTAGTAACAATAGTGAAAATGGAGCGCTGGTGCCTCTGTAATATTGTTAATAAGACCAGTGTGATTCAGTGTGATTACTGACTGGCGGTAAATCAATCTCTGCATCAGGATGAAGCAATTAAAAGTAAGGCCAGTGGATTGCGCTGCCACCAAAATATGCAAAGTTCAAATACAGGTAATGTTATGATTATACTTCATGCACAAACTTGTACATGCCTGGTAACTGTTCTTGGCAAAGAAAGTTTAAAATGAAGTGAATTCCAGTAGAAACAAAACAAAACAAAACAAAAAAACCAGGGCAGACAAGGAAGATACCCAGTGCTCAAGTTACAGAGGCGGGGAGCTAACTACCCAATACCCAGGCTTTCCCAGGGACCAACAAGTTGCCAATATGTAAATGAGCTTTACGAATATGTGGTCCTCGAAGACTATTCTGAATTGTGCCTCAAGAGCCTCAGGAGAAGCGATGTTTGGATAATTGGATGTATTGCACGGATACCATCTTTTCTTAAAAGCTTAAGATGGAAACTCAAGAAGTGCACGGGACCATCGGAGGCTGTGAAGGGAGATTTTGCAGGGGCTCTCCCCTTTCCCCGATGCCTGCAGCATCACTGCTGTGGAGTGGTCTCAGAAATGACAAAAATCAGGCTTTAAATCCTAGTTTTATTACTTTGGGCAAGTTCAACTTTATCTCTAAAGGAGGGATGCTGCTTAGCATCCATGCAAAAGCTGATGGGTTGGTTGCAGAGCACTTGGCACAGGAAAGTTATTGAAGTGTTTGCAATTCTTAGGTCAAAATCATTTTCTTGATAAATGAAAAAAAAAACCTGTAAGAATTCTTTTCATTTCCCTTATATGCATTTCCCCTGAAGTTTGATAAGTACAAAATCTTTCCCACTAAAATCCTCTAGACTTTTAAATTTAAATTTACCATACTGGTTGAGAAGAATTCTGATTTCAAGGCACCATCAGATATGAAAACATGCTGGGGAGTGTTGTGGTATTGTGTTCCCCGAAATATTGTACACCCTAATAAACTTAACTGGGGTCAGAGATAGAACAGCCACAATATTAAACATAAAGGATAGGCAGTGGTAGCACACACCTTTAATCCTAGCATTCCAGAGGCAGAAATCCAAGTGTTCAAGAATACAGCCAAGCATGGTGACTCACACCTTTAATCCCAGAAAGCGAGCCTTTAATCCCAGGGAGAGGTGGTAGAAAGCAGAAAGGTATATAAGGCGTGAGAACCAGAAACTAGAGACATTTGTTTGGTTAAGCTTTCAGGCTTCTAGCAGCAGTTTAGTTGAAAGCCATTGGGATGAGGACACAGAAGCTTCCAGTCTGAGGAAACAAGACCAGCTGAGAAGTTGGCCAGGTGAGGTTAGCTGTGGCTTGTTCTGTCTCTCTGATCTTCCAGTGTTCACCCTGATAACTGGCCCCAGGTTTGATTTTACTAACAAGACTCCTTAAGATTCCTGCTACAGGGAAGCCTATGTTGTGTGTGAGTCTGGTTCTTGGATGAGTCAGAGGCCCAGGTTTCTGGGGAGAACTCAGGAACTGAGGTTGGGTGGATGACTGCACGGGGTTGTCGCATGCTGGGGACTTTGGAGACCACTTAGGGTGGTGTAGCTTCTTGCTAGCAACTGGTCTCTAGTTTAGTGGAAGCTCTATGATGTCTCCAGTCCTTTGCATAAAGGGTTTTCTGCAAAGCCAAGAGCTAGTCAAAAGCAAATCTTATGCATGTGTGGATTCACATATTGACCTCAGAGTTATCTTTTCATTTACTTTTCAGTATTGTATTTGGGAAGTAAACTTCCCTTAATCTTGGCATTATTTTGTTTGCGTGTGTGCGCGCGCGCGCGTTGATTTGAATAAAAATATCCTCCCCCAGGCTCATATGTTTGAATACTTGCCTCCAGTTGGTAGAACTGTTTGGGAAGGACCAGGAGGTGTGGACATGTTGGAGAAGGTGTGTCACTAGAGGTAGACTTTGAGATTTCAGCCCACACCATTTTCAGCTAGCTCTCTTTCTGCCTTGGACTTGTGTGTTAAGATTTAAGCTCTTATCTACTGCTTTAGCACCATGCCTTCCTGCTTGCTGTTATGTTTCCTACCATGATGGTCATGGAGTCACCCTCTGAAGCTCTAAACCCCCAATTAATTCTTTCTTCTGTAAGTTGCCTTGGTCATGGTATCTTGTTGGAGCAACTGAGGAGCAACTAAAACAATATATATCCTTATTTATATCTTTAATCTCTGGGTATCTCAAGTGTTCCTTTGATCTAGTGGTCACCTTCACTAGTTAGACGGCAAATTCCCTAAAGACTAACAGCAATTTCACTAATACTTCTCTAACTATACTTTGATGAATTAAACCAACAGTGCATTGTAATGAGAATAAACAGCCAATCTCTGCTGTGGCAAACATGTGCTCTAATGGCGTTCCTTGTGACTAAACCTGGAACATGAGAAAAAGTCAGTTGTCCCAATGTCACAGCTGTCTTTACTCTTTCCCTGGACTGTCTGAAGAAGCAGACAGAGTGAATGAGTGTCATGAGATATGCAGCCAGGCACATGAGCACTGAAATGTGTTACCTTTTCAGTTACTCAAATGTATAAAGAGAAAAAGGTATATATTACAGTGATGGTATTTAGCTCAACATACGAACATATGAGACTTGGTGACCACATAAAGCTGAATAAGGAACTTCTTTTAATGACATTCAATGTCCTATGGACACAGTGAATGACTGGGCTCTTTCTGCATTATTTATTAAAAAACAAAAACAAAAAACTGGAGTCATATGAAACAAACACATATGGGCACTAGAGATCCTTTCTGGGTAGGGAGGCTGAGGAAAGCCTCCACTGAATTTTAAGGCTGCAGGGAAGTTTAGGGTAGATTCTAAAGAGAAAACTCTTCTCCAGATTGTAGGGAACTTATGATTCTAATCAGGAAGGAAAACTGTTGCTGGTTATTAATAGCTTGCAAATGAGGTAAACTCAGTTTCTTGCTGTCTCATTGCTAATATCTGATATCAAGATATGATTATGGATATGACAGCTAAACCAAATTCCTTCTCTTTTGCTCTTTGCATTCTACTTTTTACATACATGTGTGTATTGTATGTGCATATGTATGCGGGGGCACTTATGTGTCCATATGTGTTTTAGCCAGAGAACAACCTCAGATGTCATCCTCAAGAAGGCTGTTCACCTTCTCTGAGACAGGTTCTGTTGTTGCCTGGAGCTCACTAGTTAAACTGGATTGTAGGACTAACAAGCCTTGGGGATCCATTTGTGACCACCTCCCAGTACTGGAATTACAGGCATGTGCTGCCACATCTGGCATTTTTTAAAAAATGAAGATACATTTTGTCTTTATTTGTGTGTTGTGCACCCAGGTTCTGGGGCCCTCAGAGACCAGCAGGGGGTGTTGGATCCTTTGAACCTGGGGTCACAAACACTTGTAAGACATTGTATTGGGTGCTGTGAACTAGACTCAGGTCCTTGGGAAGAGCAAAAGTGCCCTTCGGAGACATCTCTACAGCCTCGTGACTAGTATTTTCAGAGTTCTCTGGGGATCTAACTCAGGTTGTCACGCTTCTGTAACAAACATTTCAAGAAGAGAACCATCTGAGCCCTGCTTCCTGTCTCTCATCACAATACATTTTCATTAATGTGAACTATAATTTTTACCATTGTACCCAAACTGAACTCAGCCTAGGGATGTCATTTTCAAGGAAAACAGCAAACAAACAAATGTTTTGATTACTTATTTATTATAGACCCCTTCTTATTTTAGGATTCATTAAAATTTTTACAATAGCTGGTTCATAGAATGCTCTACAACTACAATATTTATATCTTATATGTCTTTAAAGGGGTGTATGCCACTGTGGTTGTTTTCCTTATAGAAACATTGACTTTATCTAGAGGCTATGAACTTCTTAAATGTGTTTAAACATTATTAAACAATGGGCTCCTTCAGTTTCAAACAACTACCTCAGGCTCTCATTCCCTACGTTCCAGACAACGGCTTGTGAGTGAGCTATTTGTCTCTGGCTACTCTGGTGTTTGCCTTCTCTTACTTTCTTTGTGTTCTCACACACTCACAGGAATTGGGTAATCTGTACAAATTATCCCTTCTCTCCATTCACTGATCCAAGAGATATGAGCTGCCTTGCTAATTTTCCACCAAGCAAAATGAGAAGTGTTGACTCTAGCATGAGAATGAATGAGGCTACAGTGAGAATTGGCAGTGGGAACCACACTGTGCTTTTCTTGCAGGCAGCTTGCTCACCACGCATGGGATTATGGACAACAAAACAAAACGCCACCCAGCACACTGACAATACATCTAATCCTGAGCATTAGCACAAAACCCAGAACAGTTATGAGTTACAAGCCAGTCTGCAAGTTTCTAAACGTTTAGCATCTGCCTTCTCTCCAGTAATATACTAATTAGCACTTTTGTTCTGCTTCACTTGCCTTATCTAAGTCGTGCACAGCATGGCATATGAGACAGGAAAACATAATAGTCCTCATTCCTCAGGACAGAAATCGAAGGTCACATATGTGGCAGAAGGAGGAGTCCATCCATCCTCAGATCAAGTGACAGCCCATTCATTTTTCAAATCGCTAGGGCATATGCTGATTCAACTGTTCCCTCTTTGTCTAACCGTCGTCTCTTAAATCAGCACAAATCATTTACTACCTGAAACGATGGTGATGAACACAAAACGCAAGTCCTATGACGCTACTCTCTTGACCCCCTGAAGAGGCAAAATGTAAGCATTCTTCTGATATAAAAGTGAACTCTAAGCACCTTTTGATTCATCATTAAATTAAAGTGTGTGTGTGTGTGTGTGTGTGTGTGTGTGACGGAGTACTGAATCTAAGGCTTTGTGCATTCTAGGCTAGCACTGAGTTAAAACTCTGTCTGGAAATTGAACTTTTCTTTTGAAACAGAGTCTTCTTATAGAGTCTAGGCTGGCTTTGAACCTGTTATCCTTCTGTCTTAGCCTCCTGTGTGCTGTGGTTACTGGTGTGAGTACCACCTGTCCAGATATTTTTTTTGTTTCATTGTTATATTCCAAATATTTAGGATAAAGAATTCATAGAACAAAGAAGAAAAAGAAGAAGGTAGTTATAACTTTAAGTTTATAGAAGTTAATTTTATTTTTGGTATCATGAACATTGACAAATTCGAGCTCATAGCTTTTTGGTTCAAAAGGTGTGGAACATTGAAATAATATTTCTACACTAATAATGTGAATGTTCAAAGTTCATTTATTAGAATCAAACACATTGAAGAGATTATGTCTTCTCTATGGAACCTGTCTAAACTCTGCTTTTGAAATCCTGAGAGAGAACTGACCCTCAATCCTTCTAACATGACCTTGACCATAGGCAATTCAGAATGTTACAATTTGATGTCTTGGAGATTTGAACTTTTGGTGGCCAATCTATTACTAATTATATGTAATTAAAGAAAGAAAAACACAGTAACACCAAATTGAAAGCATATGGCTTAAAAAGCATCCTTGTATCTTTGTTTGAGAGTTTTGCTAATGTTAGTGTTTCAGAGTGATGCTGCAGTACTAAAGAAATTGTGTGTTACTGAGTTGAAAGGCAGATTGTCTCCTTAAGCCCAGGAGATAGTATTTCCTGCCTCTACTTTTATATTATAGTGTGTAATTAGAATTTCTCTTGAATGTTTAAACAACACATTTCAACCTAATGTGGATTTCCGTTAGAATCCAGGAGACACATAGTATTAAAAAACCTACAAAACTGTACATTCTGGCACACACTTGCAATCCCAGCACTCAGTAGGTAGAGGCAGCAGAGTCATGAGTTTGAACTCAGCCTGTGTTATTCAATAAGTTCAAAGTTACCCGGGCTACATGGCAAGACCCTGTCTCAAAACCAACACAAAACCAAACCAAGCAGAAACAAAATATATGCTCAGTAGCACAGTGTTGCTGCATTTCATATTCAAGGTCTGGGTATGAGATCTATGATTTCAAAAGAATAAATACACAAAAATGTAAAAATTTATGAGATACTTGGAGAAAGAGACAGCAAAGCTCTATTTTGTCCTGGGAATGAGAGCAGTAAATACTTTATAAAATAGTTTATCTTTTCAGTGGCCTGAGTGCTGTGAGAGAGGAGAGATATTCCAAAGATTCCATGAATGAGTGCTGAGTGCAGAAACAAGATTATATCTCAATTCTGTTAAACACAATTTTGAGTGACTTTGCAGTGTACAGGTTTTGTGGCAATATAGAACTATTTATAAAATAATCTCAACACCTAAGGAACTTACAATCTTATCACTTAGGCAAACATATTAAAACTCTTTCCCAGTCAGGAATAATGACACAAAGCCCATTGGTATTCAACAGATGCCAGACAGAATCTGCTCTTCCCTGTGTCAACTCCCATCTGTAAACTATAGTAAGAGCCACTTAATTTCCTTCCTATGACACATGAATTTCCTAGGTTAACACTGGGGGCCAAATGCCCAATCCTCTTTATTTTTTCAATTAAAAAGTTGTCATTTCACTTAATGAGCTTAACAATGTCGTGTCTCACCATGATTATTACAACAGCCACCTAACAACTCAAGGATTCCAATTTTGCCTTACTACCAATCACAGCAGCAAATTGGTGTAGCATAAAACAAGAAGTAATAGAGAGAGAGTCGGGGGTGGAGAGTGAATGTTACTGTATTTCATTGTGTATGTGTTTTCTCAAGAATAAAGACAAAATTTAAAAACCACCAAAAATTGTCATTTCAATTATAAAATATTTAATACATAAATATTGAACTTGAATATAAAACACTCAATTATAAAATATCCATGTGTACCGAAGTTTCCAAGCACTGGGCCAATTCTTTAGTCATTTCTGGTCCAGAATGTCCTCTATGTGTATAATACACTAATGTTTAATGAATATTTTTGCATAAGGAATAAAGGTATTAAAAATTTTTAATTGTATGTACACCTTCGGGGATAAATGACATTTTAAAATTTTAGGCCTTGTTTGGAAACCCGAGGCCCACATTTTACTAATTATGTGAGCTGGGCAACTCCCATCACCTAGAAGACCAGACTTTTCTTTAGTTGCAAAATAGTAAATTCTAAGCATAGACACTTGATGGAATTTTGTGTAGCTTAGCTTCTTCTGTTTCAAATGTCTACTATAAGCTCTCAGAAGTTGCTCATGATTGTCCTAGCCCAGGTTTCTAGGACTGTGAGAAACCCTGTGACCAAAAGCAACTTGAGGAGGAAAGGACTCATTTAGTCTTACAACTTACTAGTCCATCACTGAGGGAAGCCAGGGCGGGAACTCAAAGCAGAAAACTGGAGGCAGAATCTGTTACAGAGACCACAGAGGAGTGCTGCTTACTGGCTTCTTCCCCATGGCATTCTCTGTTTACTGTCTTATTCCATCCAGGACCACCTACCCAGAGGTAGCATCACCCATAGTAGGCTGGGCTCTCTCATACTCTCTCATATCATTATTAATCCACAAAAGCCCCATAGACTTACCCATGGGCCAATCTAGTTGGGGTATTTTCTCAATTTAGGTTCTGTCTTCTCAAGTGACTCTAGCTTATATCAAGTTAACCAAAAGTTATCAGGATAGTTGTCTTATTGTATATACTTGCCCATATTTATAAAGATTTGAAACAGTAATACAGAAAAACAGTCATAAGAAAGTTAAAAGAAGCAAGCTAAGAATCAGGCTATAAAGTTGATGCACAGTTTTTTCATTCTTTGATCAAATACGCAAATTTGATTACTATCTTTAAAAGACGCCCTGAACTGGGTAGCATTGCACAGAAAATGATAGCTAAGAACTTGTGTTAAACTTAGTGTTTTTATCATCACTTGAGGACTGCGACACTATTCTAAAACAGAACAAAGTGAGAACAGGGGAAAAAGAATCAAATACTCCCAACACCACTGAATCTAGGTCCTGCAGTAATAGCAGATGCACCTCAGTGGTGGTTGGCTTAAGTTCAGTCAAGCCAAAGGAGGTTACATTCTCCAGGAATTCTCTGTGTGGTCCCAAATCCTTCTGAGTCAGTAGCTGACACATTTTCCCTTAATAATGGTGGTTAATGAAGGAGCTTGTTAGAGGTCCTCAGTATGATGCTCCTTTCCACCTCACTCTTTACCAGCAAATCCTGCTCCAGGGCTCTAAAACTTGCCAGATTTTAATATCTGTTTTTAGTGAATGGCCCACAAACGTCCTGGTTAGCTTTGTTATGGAGTCTTATCAGCCTACTCTCAAAGTTGAACTGTGATGCCATAATAAAGTCTAGCTGGATTGCTATCCTCAACTCAACATAAAACCTGAACTTCCTGAGGTCTTTCTTTCTTTCTTTCTTTCTTTCTTTCTTTCTTTCTTTCTTCCTTCCTTCCTTCCTTTCTTTCAAATTGTGTGCATGGATATTTTGCCTGGATGTATGTCTGTGTGGAGATGTCAGATCTCCCAGAGTTGGGAGTTACAGACAGTTGTGAGCTGCCATATGAACGCTGGGAATTGAACCCAGGTCCTCTGGAAGATCAGTCAGTGCTCTTAACCACTGAACTATCTCTCAGCCCCCAACTTTTTCTAAAGTAGGAAGCATCTGTAGCTTCAATGTTTCTGTTTTGGTTCCTTATTCTTCATGGCCTATAATTAATTCATTATTCCAGGTATAGAATCCAGTGACCCATTTGCTTTGTTAGGATGTAATAATTGACATGATATTTTTTAGCTTATTTTGATCTGACCTTGCTTTTTTTTTTAAGTCAAGGTCAAATATATACCAGGCTGGCCTTAAAGTCACCTTGCATCAGAGGGTTACTTTCTGCCTCCACATCTTGAATGTTGGGATTACAGGAGTGCACACGAATGTCCAGTTTTAGTCTGACTTTTGCAAATCATTGCACTGAAGTTGGATAGGTAACCAACAAAGTTAGGAAAGAAAAGGGGACCATTTGGCGCCTCAGCCTGCATTGCATCTGTATTCATTGTCCCCCTACCACCAAGTTGTAGAAGTATATGCTTTCTATAACTTTATTTGACTGTCTTACAAATGTATCGGGGACTATGGGCATCCAGCCCCTAGATAGTCCCCTCCCAAGGTCCGGGAAGAATCTACAACCAACTGATAATTAATCTTTGATGAGAAGAAATGAATCTATGTACACGAAACTCCTTAGTCCATATACTTTATTATTCTGTGTCAGTTACAAGCGTATATTTAGCTCTCATATTTAGCTCATTTCTAGCCTGATTTCTCTCTACACTTGTCTGCGGTCCCCTCTAAGTTCTATCTTAATTCCCTCATCTAGTTCTGCCCCTTCTAGGTTCTCATCCATCTTGTTCCTTCCCATATCATCTCCTTTCCCATCTCCTTCTCTCTCCTCATCTCATTCTTCCTCATCTTGTTCTTCCCCATCTGGCTCTTCCTCATTTTCCATCTCGTTCCTCTAGTACTCTCGTCTAGCCCTTCAATCTAGTTCTTCCCTATCTCAGTTTGTTCCTCTCAAGTTCTTACCCATCTAGTTCTTCCATTCACTTTTCTCTTCTCTGCCCCCCCACACCCCCACCCCCACCCCCGTGCCCTGGAAGTCCTGGTATATATAGCCAGGCTTCCAGGGTCAAACGGAGGAGTGATAAGAATCACATTGAGAGTCAATAACCATTAATTATCATTTGCAACCCCAAAGGGAAGTGACCAATGGGGAAATGAATTAACTAAAGGCCAAATTCGGGTAATATCTAAGAAGAGGGAATCTTATGTGCTCATCTATAGTCTTAAAAGTGATTAGAAGAAAATGTTAAGAATCTATACATTGCTAGGTCAATGGGAGAAAATAAAACTGTCTTCTTTTTTCCTGTGGCTCCTATCTGTCCAAGCTATCTGCCTTTTTTCTGCAGGGTGGGGGAAAATGTGCTCTGTAGCTAGGCAACCTGTGTACAGGTGGATGCCTCTGGTGATAGTTAAAGGGAGATCTGGAACTAGAGGTAAGGTTTGGGAAAGGAGGAAATAAAGCTTAATTGGCACATCTGCCAGGCCTTCTCAAACAGGTAGCCTAAATGCTTAAGTCTGTTCTTAGAGAGTACGCACGTATCTCTGATAAGGCACTTTCCTCCATCTAGGGATGGACCTGGCCGGATGCTGCCAATGATGATAATTTCAGGGAGGCTTGAACTGGGGTTCTGGCTGAGCATAGCTGTCAGTGCAGAAGGTTTTCCAAATATTCCTACATAAGGAGTTAGAGGTCTATAAGTTAGTAAGGCTATAAGAAAGGAGGTTCCGAGCTAAATTGTGTAAAGCTATAACTTAACGTCCACCTGACCTGGGTGGTGTCTCCTTGTGGAATTTACCTTAAATCAGGAGACTTGCATGTGGACTGTTATTACTGCTAGTCCTTGAAAGTGGCCAAGGGAGATATCTGATTCCAGAGAAAGCCTTTCCTCAGGCTGTTCTCCAAATACCTGGAATGTGTATGTCCAGAGAGTGATCAGTCCACACTGTTAGCCCTTCTTAGGGAAAAGTCAATTGGGAAAACTATGAAGGCACACATGATTTTCATAACAGAAGACAGTTGATATATGACAAGCCAAATAACACCAAAAACTCCTTGGAATTTGGCTTCCTCTGGAGGAAATCCTTGATATCTCCAGGTAGTGACTTTGCTATAACCAGCTGAGTTCTTATAATATATTCCTGCGGCCCGCAGCACAAATGTACACACATACTAGGGTTGCCAGATTTAGACAGAAAAAAATACACGCACCAAATAAATAAATAAATAAATAAATAAATAAATAAACAAATAAATATTAGTACAATTATTTTAGATAAATAAATAAGTAGTATAATAACACCCAAAGATTACATGTGACTTATTTGTAATAAAAATTTATTTGTTGTTTATCTGTTTAAATGTAACTGGATATCTTATACTTCATCTAGAAACCCTAATATATTCACACATACACTTAATATCATTTTTCCTATTTTCCCACGGTACACTGTTCACCCCAATACCATTAAGTTCTGTATAGCATTTCACTTAACAACACCCACATAAACAACAGTGTCCAGTAAGATTAGCTCACATAGTGACTTCATAGCCATCTTAGTTTAGCACAATGGTAAAATCACCCAATAATTCATTTCTTGAATTTCCAAAATGTGCCACTTTCATTATGAGGCATGTGCCAGTGATGTTTGAAAAAAAAAAAACCTTTTTATTTAAACATTTATTCTCGTACAATATATTTTGATCATATTTTCTCCTTCCCCTAACTCCTCCCAGATCCTTCCCACTTTTCTGTCTATGCAACTTCATGTTCTTTCTCTCCTTCCCTTCCTTCCTTCCTTCCTCCCTCCCTCCCTCCCTCCCTCCCTCCCTCTCTCTCTCCTTCCTTTCTTTCTTTCTTTCTTTCTTTCTTTCTTTCTTTCTTTCTTTCTTTCTAAAAAACCATAACAAATAAACAAACAACCATAGCAAAATGAAAATCAAAACACATAAAAAACTATAAGAGAAAAAAATGTTAAAAGGAAACAATGCCTGCAGAAAAATAGAAAGTTTTGTGTGTGTGTGTGTGTGTGTGTGTGTGTGCACGTGCATTGGCCAACTACTTCTGGGCATGGGGCCTGCCTACCCAGTGACACTCCATTATAGAAAATTGATTTTCCCTTTGCTAGCAGGTATCGGTTACAGATGGGACTTTGTGTCCACTTCCCCTTGTCAGTATGGCTGGGACCTTGTCTTGAAACTCTGCAGGTCTTGTGTATGCTGCCACAGCCTCTGTGACAAAAATTGTAATCCATATCTTGAGTGTCATTTTAATATTATGATGATTATTGTTGGCTTCTGGAAGCTTTTTTTTTTCTTTTTAAAGAAATTATCTTTTCTTTTTGCGTTGGTTTTCTTTTCTTTATCTCACTTATAATCAATGAGAATAAAATTATAGAATTAGATTTTTCTGCACCAAATTGTAAAAATCACATATGGTACACATCCTATAACTGCAAGACAGATTAAGATATATGGATGGAAAGTTCCTCCCTCCCTCCTTCTGTCCTGCCTTCTCTTTCCTTTCCTCTAAATTGAATTCGTTTCTAGTCCATTTGAAGTACTATTATTTGTTTTGTGCATATGTGTTTGCGTATGTGTTCATGCTATGCATGTGTAAATATGCCTTTGGAGGCTAGAGGACGACTTTCCTCCTCAATAGCATGGCCCGCCTGTGTTTTGATGCCGTCTCTCATTGGTCTCGGGCTCACTTGGCTACACTAGACTGACTGACCCAGGCATCCTTTTGTCTCTGCCCACCTAACATTGGGAATCTAGATGTATGCCACCATGTCAAGCTTTATAAAATGTTTTTTGGGGATAAAATTTCTTCTTGTTCTTGCAGGCAAGCGTTTTACCGACTGAGCCATTGCCCAGGCCCAAGGTATTCTAGATAGTGTATGTACTTTGTATAAACAGCAAAGAATATCTTAAGAAGCAGATATTGAAAAATCCAGCTTGCTGATTACGGTATTCCCTTTTTCTTTCTGATTAATTCTTTGGAAGTTTATATTCTCATATTCTATCTTGCTATTTCTTAAATTGCCTATTTATTTTAGTTACTTTACATTTCTTTCTTATGAAATCAGGATTAGCATTATTTCCTTGCTGCCACCTATTTCCTATTCTCTCAAAATTATGTTTTACAATAGTTTGCTCAGTTGATAATTGGTATTTGTGTTGTTATATATAAAGCAATATATTATAATTTCTATCTTGCAAATTATTTCATTTTGGCTACAATAATTGTAATTCCTAAATTTTTCTTTCCAGGGTGACATCCTATGATAATTGTGGCACATTCTTTAATAAAAACAAGGAACTTCTCTTTGAGTTAACATGTACAGGACTTGGCCAACAACTGCTTCTCCATTCCCAGGGTCCCTTGAAGTCATGCTTCTGGAGCACTCTATTCCTCATCGGCTCTACAGACTAGTTTTCTTCAGTGCTATTACATGGCTACCCTGGGACTTCCTTCCTCCATTCTGGGTTACTGTTTTTAAGACTTAGTGTCTTCTTCTGGTTTAGGACACATCCTCATGGTTCAGTAATTTCTTGAGATAATATACATGAGTGATCACATTTTTTAGGGTTTGTACGCTTGAAAATATCTTCATATACTACCATACTTGATTATTGTTCAACAGCAATTGTTGCATAGTTTAGTTGAGAGCAGAATTTGCTTGAATGCACATGTCCTTAGGGAATTTATAGACATCATTTCTTTATTTCTCAGCTTCAAATTTTGTTGTAGAATTGTCTGGTGATATTCGTGTTTTAAATTCTTTCATTCACAATCTATTTCCCTTTGAAGGTATTGATTGCATCTGCCTGCCTCCAGTCCTTTGAAATTTCATAGGGATCTGCACTGAAATAGCCATTTCCCCAGTCACTGTTTAAAGATCTTCCTAGGTGCTGGAATCATAGCCACCAGACTCCTTTATATTTTCCCTCTTGAACTCTGATTTCCTGTCTATTTTATCTGTTGAATTGATTTGATTACCTTAAATATTTTTTGTATCTTCTAAGTTCCATATTTATCTCTTTATTATGCTTTCTGGTAGTGTCCTTCCTCTATCTCTTTACACTGACATTTTAATTTTAGTCATTTTCTGTTTTTATTTCTCAATAAAAAATGAAATCATTCTCTGAATATTCCTTTTATTGTATCCTGTAATAATTTCATCTTGCAATACCTTCTTTTAAATCTCCAAGGGTAATTGTTTCAACTTTTTTTTCATTTGGCTTTTTTAGACATTGCTTGCTCTGAGTTCCTTTTTATTTGAACTTCCCAGGAATTGAAAGCTGAGTCATTTGTTTGCTTGGATCTCTACCTTTTCTGAGACTGAATGCTTTCCTTGAATTTTGACATTTTTAATCTAAGAAGGTCACGGCACTGATGGAATCTCCGTGTGTGTGGATGCTGCCCTGGATGGCTCTTTTGAGGACCTGGCCACCTAGTTGTCAAACTCTCCTTTTCTTTCAAAGTCACTCCCTATATGTGATTTTTCTGGATTGGAGATCTTCTAGAAAACAGTCTCCTCCTCCAAGTCTCCTCCTGGAGACACACACTTGGCCTGGTAGAAACGATGGGACTCAGAAAGGTTGGGAGAAATGTGGCATCAGTACATTGAATATAGACTTGAAGTTCTCTCTTTATCTTCCTGACTGCCGGTTTTCTCTCCATCCTGTTTCTGGTGCTGTTGAGTCTGGAGGGTTTTTTTCTGGGTCAGCATCGGAAGCCACCAGGTGCTCCAGCATATAAGGCAGGACTCAGCACCCAATGACTCCTCATACCTGTTTACTAAAAGTGACACTCAGAGCCCATTCTAGTCCCTCTGTGGTAAATAAATAAATAAATAAATAAATAAATAAATAAATAAATAAATAAATCGATCCCCAGCTAAGGAGACTGTCTGAGATTGTCCACAGTCTCTGCTGACATTGGCATTCAGTACTCTAAACTTCCAGCAACTCCTTCAAATTCCATGTCTTCCTCAAGTTTGAAATCTCTTTTCCCCATTGACTCACTGTTTATATGTAGTTACGTTTTTTAAAGCTCAGTTAACTTTGCTTCAGTGGCACTGGTGCTAAAAATGTGTCCCATTTGTCATGTCTAAATGGAAATTTAAAATGTAGATTTGGTCAAATGTATCACTAATCTTTTCTCTTAAGGGCTCTCTCTCTCTCATTTTCTCTCCCTCTCTCTCTGTATGTGTATTTGATATGTTTATGTATTTTAAACACAAATTTGGAAATAATTATGAGATTTATATCAACATACTACACTACAAAAAACACAGAATAATTAAACCTTGCTTGTTAGGTTATATAGATTTCATATATATATATATATCACCCAGGTTTTTATCAAATAGAGTCTAATCAATATTGAGCACATATTTTATATGCATAAGTGTTGTGTATATGCAAGTTGTTAATAAATATCACTAGAATAGAGGAATAAAATTCATGAATTATACTAATTTGTACTAAAAATTAGGAGAAAAAAAAAACAACCCTATAAAGACACTAGATATTTCACATGACACCAAATTCTACAACTACTATAAAATTTGGAAATCCTATTTTATTTGGGAGACAATATTAGTTAGAAATTGCTGATGATATACCCAAAGGATGCTCCATCCTACCACAAGGACACTTGTTCAACCATGTTCACTGAAGCTTTATTCATAATAGTCAGAAACTGGAAACAACTTAGATGTCCCTCAACTGAAGAATAGATAAAGAAAATGTGGTAGATTTACACAATGGAGTATTACTCAGTTGTTAAAAACAATGACATCATGAAATTTGAAGACAAGTGGATGGAACTACAAAAGATCATCCTGAGTGAGGTAACCCAGACCCAGAAAGACAAACATATAATGTACTCACTTCTAAGTGGACATTAGCTGTTAAGTAAAGGACAGCCATGCTGCAATCCATAGACCCAGAGAGGGGGCACACATGGATCTCCCTGGGAAGGGGTGATAGAATAGATTTTGCCTCTGGACTGGGAGCCCGTGGGGATGGGAACAGGAGGTATCAGGCTGGGTGGTGTAGGGAGAGATGGATGGAGAGAGTACTGAGAGAAACTAATGGATTTGGCGGACATTTGGGAGTGATGTAGAAACCCAGTGTACTGGAAATTCTTTGGAATCTAGGAGAGTGACCCTAGTGAAATCTCCTAGTAAGGCAAGAAATGGAACCCAAGAACCGGTCATCTTTTATAAGCAGGCAAGGCTCCTAGCTGTGGGACTGGGACACCGACCCAGCCAAAAATCCTTTGACTTAGATCTGTCCTGCCTGCAAGAAGTGCTGGGGCAATGGTGTTACAGAACTTGTGGGAGTGGCTAACCCATGACTGGTCCAACTTGAGGCTCACACCTTGAGAGCTGCCTGGATGGCTAGGAAACAGAGGCTGGATAGCCTAGAGATCCAGGAAAGGACCAAACACGACTAGTAATCCCACCCCACCCCCAGCCCCCCCCAAAAATAAAAAAAAACACACAAGAAAACAAAAAACAAAAAGTACCCCAAAAGTTAATGAAAGGATTCTTAATGATATTCTGTTATATTCATAGATCAGTGCCTAGCCCAATTGCCATCAGAGGGGCAACATCTAGCAACCAATTAGAGCAAATACAGAGACCCACAGTCAAACATTAAGCAGAGCCAGGGGAACCCCTTAGAAGAGGGGAAGAAAAGATTGTAGTGGCCAGAGGGTTCAGGCAGGACATCTCGAAAACAAGGGCCACAGAATCAGCTAAGCAGGGATGGTAGGGACTCACAGAAACTGAAGCAACAAACACAGACCCTGTGTGGGTCTGACCTAGGTCCTCAGCATATACCTCATTGTTGTGTAGCTTGGTGTTCTTGTGGGACTCCCAACAATAGGAGTGGGGGTTGTCCATGACTCTCTTGCCTGTACTTGGGACTCTTTCTCCCCCTGGGTTGCCATGTACAGCCATAATATGAGGGTTTGTGTCCATTCTCATTGTGTCTTGTTAGGTCACATTTGGGAGGCCTGCTCTTTTTTCTTTGTTTTGAAGTGAACCAGAAGAGGAGTTGATCTGGGGGAGAAGGGAAGTATGCATGTAGGGGGTGACAACTGTGAGGAATAGGGGGAGGGGAAACTGAGGTAAGGATGTAATGTATGAGAGAAGAGTAAAATGAATGTGAAATAGATAATTTCTAATTCTTAAAAAAAGAAAAGAAAAAAAACTGCTGATGACCCCCGTCCCCGAAGATTAAACAGGTTTGGGTACAGCAGCACATAAAGGAGAAGCAGATGGAGCCTTTGAATGCATCTGAGTCCACTCGTTTTCCGTGACTGGGTCAAATCTAAGGAAAGGAGTGGAGGGTACCTACTGTGCAGACCAGGAGAAGAAACTCACCCCTGGGAACTGGGCAGCATGCAAGCCCCACTGAGCCTTCGAGGTGCTGCTTCTTTGCAGCATTTGACTTTGATTTCTAATGCAAAGGGATCCTGAGTCATAACGAAGAGAAAGACACAAAAAGAAGCTTCCAGCTTCCTTGTTTCTTTGGCTTGGTATGTATCTTAGGCTGACCCAGAACCTGTTATTATTGTTGTGTCTCAGCCTTCGGAGTCCTGAGAAATAGGCACGTGCCACCAAGCCCAGCTTTCAAACTTTTGAAATTTTTAAGTCAGTGAACATGGGAAGGAATAGTACCAATAATTTCAGTGTTTGTGGATGTGGCTCAGCAGTAGAGCATTTGCCTAACACTCACCGACCCTGGGTTGGAGTCTCAGTAATACACACACACACACACACACACACACACACACACACACACACACACAATGGCACAGAGATGATAGGCTTAAATCAACCAGGATTGTTTCAAAAACTATATGTTCTTCCTAATTAAAATCTTGTGCAGCAAGCAGCCCTAAACAGTCGTGACAGGAAAGAGTTTAAAAACTAACAACCCCTGTTCTCTATGGAAATTAATGGCTTCATATTGATTATTAAAGCTGGTCTATAGGAAAAATATTGAAAACTCTTTTATTTACCAAGTTTTTCCATGTTCCTCAGGAGGAAATATCCAGAGATTTGTAAAATATCTAGGGGGAAAGCAAAACCCATAAATTTTGGAGAGGTTATCTTTTTTCCCTGATTATCAGAATGTTAAACATTAATAGATTTTTTTGTAAGGTCTTGGAGCACAGCCATTTTAAAAATATAACATGTCTTCTACAAGACTAAGGGAACTGACACATCGCTCATTGCAAACCCAGAGGCCCAGGATAGGTTGCAAGAGACTTCCACTCTGTGTTGTTCCTGCACTCTAAATATACTTTCCAGAATATTCTAAAATGCTTGCTTAGGATTTTCCATAGTACATCATTTACAGTGATGTGTTGGAATGTATAACTTCAACTTTTCCATATATTCCAACTAAACAATCCAACAAGCTGCTCAAATTCCTCCCGTGACTCCAGCTGTAAATCGACAGTGATATATTTGGATTGGAATGAAGTGCTAGGCTTAGGAGGCAGGCTCTCTATTAGACAAACTCCAAAAACTGTTACAAGAGTTTGCTGGCTGCAAAGTAGGGAGGTAACATCGCAGGCCTGAAAAAAAGAATTGTGAGATGAAATCTCCTTTTGGTGCTTCTCACCGTAACTGGAAAAGAAATGAAATACCTTTTTTTGTGGTAACAGATTGTGGATTGGTCAACCTCTAGTTTTTGAGTCTATTTTTAAAAAACGTATAAAGATTTGTTTTTATTATTTGAAACTGTGTGTATGTGTGTGGGTATGTGCCCATGAGTGCAGGTACCCAAGAAGGCCAGAGGCTTTTTATCCACCTGGAGCTGGAGTTACAGGCTGATGTGAGTCAGCCGGTAATGATGCTGGGACCAGAACTATGGCCTCATGGAAGAGCAGCCCACTCTCTGAGCTACCTAGCTATTTCTCCAGCCCAGTTCTTGTTGCTTCATGAGAATGAAAATAAGATGAAGTACCTCAGGCTGGAAGCAGGTGGCAAGACTAGGTAAGGAAGGGTCAAGAGGCTCTGAGAAACGACTCTTCTTCAGGATGCTTTGATTTTTGCTTGACTTTAACAAATCCTGGGAACTGGGTGGTCTGAGAAAAGGAAAGGTCACTTTCTCAAAGAGAGTGAGATATGAGTCAATCTGCATGGGAAAGTAAGATATTGCTACTCATGGTTTATGTTCACCTGGTCTGAGTTGTGTTTTCTTTTCCTTTCCAGGCTCTGCAACAGCCAGGCAATGTCTCTTGCCATGTGACTCAGGTAGGCTGGTGAGCCTGGCTCCTTGAGGGGGATAGACAGTGCACAGGAGAGTCCCAGTGTCTTTTGGAAACAGTTTGCTGACCAACACAGGAAGCAGGTTCCAGGTAGGTTTCATTCACAGCACTGTGTAACTAAATGAAATGATGGATCTAAATTGATGATGACTGCAAAAGTATGTCACATGGCAGCAAAGTCTCAGCACATCTGGGATTGACCAGGAAGTTGGTCCTCAAATGAACCATTGTTGTGGGAAAGAATACAAAAGCAACTGAACCTGGCGAGATGGCTCAGCATTAAGAACACATGACTTACAACCTCTCCTGACTCCTGCTCTCCACTGTTCTTCACTGGCCTCTTTCAGCACTGCCCATGCACACATACCCACGCACAGACTCAGATACACACATATCCATAAACAAAAATAAAACAAAATTTGTTAGGAAGAATGAAAATAAAACAAAGACTATGGAACCCTCCCATAGTCCTGCATCCCAGTAAAAAGTGTCGTGTGCTCTTGTCTCAACGTTTTTGAATATACAAACTTACCCAAAGGAAATGCATAATTTTAAACTCATATTGGATCAAATGAAACATGCTGTTTCCTAACACGGTTTTTACTTTTTTCTACTTATTATAACACTGAAGCCATATTTCAATGAGTACAAAGGACCTTTATAATCTTCCTTATGTAAATCATGAATACATCATCCGTGATTTCAATAATCCTCTATTGACATACATTTCCCATGATTCTAAGATTCTTATGGAACATTCAGTAAATAACCAGAAACACATTGAAACTACAGCTTTTCATGCTTGTTTAATTATTTATTTGAAACAAATTACTAGGATTAGAATTATAGGAACTATGGCTTGAGTGCATTTAATGTAAGGAGAATACACCTTAAAATTCCTTAGTACTTTGTCATTGAAAATGCCTTTATTTAGTCCCTTTTCTTGTCTTCAAACTGAATAAACTCATTTAGCATATTAATTCCATTTTTGGATGAAATTTGTGTTTAGCGTGCCATCTGTGGAAACTGTTTTCTTGGATGCTATTTCTGTTGTGTGTAGACTCTAGATCATCCCACTGAAGAAAATACTTTACCACTCTTAAGGTTGATGTGGAACACCTGGCTCTTAATGTAACTTTTGTTCTTCCAACTTGTCTATTATTGTTAGTTACTTTTAAGAATTCTTTGTCTTTTATTTTCCACAGTTGCATTAGAATATGTCCAAATGTGGAATCTCTTTAATGCTAATATGTTTCAACATCTTTGGAATACAGTCCAATTATTACTACTGCTTTAACGCTTACCTCTTCTGGAATCTTCTTGCTGTTATTTCTATGTTCCTTTGTTCTATATTTTTGGTTTCTCTGATAATTCCTTTTGATGAATCTTCTGGACTATTATTATTTTTTCTTTAAAACCAAATTAAATTTAAATGAACTTCTCCCCCCCATGCATTTTCTTCCTTCCTTCCTTCCTTCCTTCCTTCCTTCCTTCCTTCCTTCCTTCCTTTCCTCCTTCCTTCCCTCCTTCCTTCCTTCCTTCCTTCATTTATCTATCTATCTATCTATCTATCTATCTATCTATCTATCTATCTATCTATCTATCTATCTATCTATCTATTTGTTGTGGTGCTGAGGACAGAACCACAGGCTCTCTGTATGTCAGGTAAGCACTGTGCCACTGACCTACATCCCCAGACCTAGCTTCTTTTTAAAATTAAGGTTATATATTCTGATTCTAACTCTTTCTTTGTTTCCTAGTTTTTGTTGTTTTGTATTATTTTTAGCCCTACTAACCTCTTGGGGTCACATTATCGAAGTGTACTTCTTCTGTATATGCCCCTAGCCCCTTTCTTTATTGTGTATTCTCATGATTGCTAAAACATTTCCTTTTCTTTCAGGTTAGTAGGTTCAGTGTAGTGGGTAATCACTCAGCCAACGACCTTGGGCTACCTAGCTGGATAGAGGTGGTGCTCCTTGAATCAAAGCTGGCTTTGGAGTTGGAACATGGCTCCCTCCTTCTCTAAATCCAAGCATGTTGTTAAAAAATAAGTTTCAAAACAAAAAATTAAGTTTCTGTCTCATATCAGAAGAGCCACCTGATGTGGGGCAGAAGAAAACCGAAAATACAGGGACTATTGTTGTCAAGATTCTATTTCTCCCCATACTTATTCTTGACTCTTTGGAACCTTTCTTTAGATATAGTGCTATCCTAAAGTTTAAACTTTCCATTTTGATATTAATAATGTTTAAGTTTTCCACAGTGAAAAATAAATTTTCCTAACAGCAATCTCTGAAGTTTCCAGAAGGAAGATGAGGCCCGACAACAACAATTCTACCTGGTTCATAATGATGCCATTGAGCTGATAAACAGCACTCATAGACTGGATCAGTTCTGTTCAGGACAGTTCCAAGGTGGCTAACTAAGATAATCCATCATCTTATACCTCTAGCCCAATAAGCTTTACCCGTTACTCTGAGACTGGCTACAAACATTACAGCTAGTTCTTATGAAACTTAACCATTGTTTTAGTTTTCTCACAGGATCCCACAGAGATACCATTGCTCCCTAGACATCAGGAAGCAATTTTAAGAAAATGATGCCCCCTCTCCCAAAAGGTTTTGTTTTCTCAGGGTTATGGATAATTGTCATGTGTTCAGAGTTGGTTATAAGTTGTAATAGGGTTGGGGTGGAACAATAAAGTTTAGACTCAGTATTCTCTTTTGGAAAAGATAAAAGGGGAATAGATAGGATAGGATAATAAGGTAGATTATTGTATCTACTTGTAAACTGAATCAGTAACTATCAGCTTTAGATAATTTGCATTGGTATGGATTCTTCTATATTGATATAAATATAAAATTATTTTCTACTCCTGTGTAAGATAATTTGTATATTGATACAAATACAAAACTATATTTGTCATATTGTATGTATGTTCTACCTCTGTTTAGGATATTTTGTATATTGATACATATTAAGGATATTGTTATCACATTGCACTATACATTTCTACTTCTAATTAAGATATTTTTGTAGATTGTCACAACTTCCAGGTCATTGTCCCTATACTGTACATCTGTTTAGAGATTGTTTATTTTTATTTTATTTATTTATTTATTTATTTATTTATTTATTTATTTATTTATTTTTGGTTTTTTCGAGACAGGGTTTCTCTGTGTAGCTTTGTGCCTTTTCTTGGAACTCACTTGGTAGCCCAGGCTGGCCTCAAACTCACAGAGATCCACCTGGCTCTGCCTCCCGAGTGCTGAGATTAAAGGCGTGCACCACCACCGCCCGGCTGTTTATTTTTATAATGTGAAACCTTAGTCTTTAAGTTATTTAGGTTGATAAGAATTACAGGTTAATAGTTACCCATGCTTGTCATATTCATAGTCATATTAGTTAGGTTTCCTAGAAATATACAGAAACACATGTCAGATGGATAGGTAATCTTCAAACACTTCATAGACCTAAAGAATATGGCATTTACATGTTTTAATAACTTAGGATTCTGTTGACTTGAGACACGATTGCTCGTGGCAGCACTGATCTACTCCCGAAAGGATGCTGGGCATTGAAGACACTCCATATGAAGTTTGTCTTCTTGGCAAAAATTGGCCCTGTTGTGCAAAGAATGGCCCTTGCCTCGCCTGCTGACAATAAGCAAGCTGTCCATTCTGGATGAACAGGACACAAGAAAAAGTGACTGCTAAACCTTGCCAAGACAGGGTAAGAGGGTCTTTCAAAATATCCTGCTTCTGAAAATGGTCTGCCATATACTCTAGGCCTATAGCCAAAAGTGGATGCCCCAGCATTGCAGAGAAACATTGGGTGACTGTCCAGGCAGCCAGCTGTCTGTCATTTCTTGCATTTTTGGGAAGTTGTTTGCTTGCACTTTTTTTACACAGGTAATATTATTTTCTTTCTCAGGTCTCTGATGGGGTTGAAGACTAGATGGTTGCAATTACGTTCCTCTCATATCTTAGCTAAGAACATACCAGGTACTAGAGTTACATTCTTCAGTATAAGACAGCTATTGGAGTATTCTCTGTAATTTGCTGTTTACCTATTGTCTGAACATTTAGTATGTGTTTATTGCTTGATGTTGTTCTTATTAGTTGTATTTCTATTTTTGTTTATCTTGTTACCTTTTGCTTCTCCTGGAAAATACTTGATAATCATCCTCATTGTATATAGTTTTGTATTAGGTTTAGAAACTTCTTATTTAGACAAAAAGGGGAAGTAGAGTGGGTAATCACTTAGCCAATGACCTTTAACTACTTGACCCAAAAGAGACGGTGCTCCTTATCTGCCTATGTGACCTCTCAAAAGGGAAGAGAAAGCAGAGGGGTGGGGAGGGTCATGCTTTCTTGAATGTGGAAGGCTTCCTGACACACAGTTCATTGAACTGGTCTGGAGTTTTCCCTATCTTTCCCTAGGAGACAAAGAGGCAATGGAATCACTTCATTTTGTGTTCGTGAGTGTGTGATCCTTAATAAATAAGTCTTCTTCCCAGACATCCATGGTTTTCTCAAATTAGTTCAGATTATGTGACCTGGCCCTATACATCAGTCCAGTCAATATTACATCTGAAAGGAAGTGTTTTTATCTGCCGGTGCAATTAATTCCCAGAAGCATGCTTTTGGAAAACAGCTACTTGGGTTGGAGTGTTTTGTTTCAGGGAACCTTCCTACATGAGCCTGTTTTGAAGACCTGATCCTTTCTTGGGGAGGCACATAACACATGGAGCCAGGATCATAGCCAACCCCCTAGCTCTCAAGTCATTTCTTTGGAACTTGTCTCTGCTCAGTTAAGTCTACTTTCAGGTTCCCTCCTCTCCTTCACACAGTGACCTGAAGGGTATTTCTCAAACCACAATTTGGTTGAGAAGAGATAGCTGACAATGTGTGTTGCAGGTATTCAGTTATCCTCTTGCTGCCTGTGGGTAAGTTGACCTTCATGCTCTCCTTCCCCATCCATGATCTCAGTTCTTGCATTTCCAAATTAATAATTGGTTTAGCATAATGAGCAACCTAATTTTATTTTAGAGAGATTCATAAATTAGCCAAGATCTGAAGTGCACCAAATTGGCATTTTCTTTGGCATTAGAACAAATTCCCGTGTTCTGTGGCTTGGCCTTGAAATGTCTCTCAAAGGCCCATGTGTTAAAGACTTGGTCTCGGTGTGGGGCTATTTGGAGGCAGAGAACATTTACAGAAGTGGAGTCTGCTGGGAAAAAGGTCAGGCATGAAGCTTGACACAAAGAGGGCATTGGGGTCACAGACCCTCCACTTCTTTATTCCCTTGCTTCCTGGCTGCCAAAAGATCAACAGCTCATGTAGCTAGAGTTTTCTTGCCTTGCCCACAGTCAGGACAAATCTTTGTCACCCGCCAGTCCGATAGCTGCTCACTCTACAGAAAGCTTCTCCCATGATTCCTTCCTTACCACAGACCCTCAAAACCATGCAACTAAGCAACATCTCAAAACTGTAAACTTACTCTTCTGAAATTATTATTGGGAGCACTTTGCTACAGCAGCAGAAATCTGACTGACATTCCGTATTTTCTTCATTTTAAAAATAATCATGCTTTGATTTTTCAGACGTTTTGTCAAGTTTCATTGGAAGGAACTGAATAAATATTTGGATTTCTTTGTTTTGTCAAAGTGTGTGAAGATGTGTATGAAGTCATTTCATTTGTTGGACCATCAGGATTTGCACTAAGATAATCCATCATCTTATACCTCTAGCCCAATAAGCTTTACCCGTTACTCTGAGACTAGCTACAAACATTACAGCTATTTCTTATGAAACTTAACCATTGTTTTAGTTTTCTCACAGGATCCCACAGAGATACCATTGCTCCCTAGACATCAGGAAGCAATTTTAAGAAAATGATGCCCCCATCATGTTTTTAGAATACAATATTTTGATCAATTCTTTGGGAATTTCATAAAGGTATTTTATACATTTTACATATTCACCCTATCTACCTAGCTCCTCCAACTTCCCCACATCCTCTTTTTGAAAATTTATTTATTTCTTTTTGGTAACCCACTAAGTACACATACTCATGGGCACAGGGTCATTCCAAGGAGTTTGGACTCTCTACCAGGGACCATATCCCTAAAAAAAACTAACTCTCCTTTCCCCAGAAGCCATCAATTGTAGTAATCACTCAGACTTTACTCATTAAATTGTCCCAGAGTCTAGTACAGTGCCTGGCATATATTACAAACTCAAAAAAAATGGTTCAATGAATTAACAACAATTTAATAAAAATAAACATATTTTTATTTTCTAGAAATAGCATCATTGGTGGCGCACGCCTTTAATCCCAGCACTCAGGAGGCAAAGGCAGGAGGATCTTTGTGAGTTCAAGGCCAGCCTGGTGGTCTACAGAGCGAGATCCAGGTAAGGTGCAAAGCTACACAGAGAAACCCTGTCTCGGAAAACCAAAAAAAAAAAAAAAAAAAAAAAAAAAAAAAAAGAATGAGAAAAGAAACAGATAAGAAAGAAAAAATACTTTGAATCATATGTTGCAGGATATTTGATTATACTGTGAACCTCAAGAGTGCATTACTTATGGAAAAACCTGTTTCTAGTTGTGGTGTGGCTCAGCCCTAGCACACATTTTTAATCTAAGTGCTTTCTGTTTAAATATAGTGAGCAGGATTACATAAAGTCAGCCAAAGGTCAACAGGCAGAGCAAACAACCAGCTGACAGGAAGTGAACATGAAAAACTATAGCGATTAAGAGGGAGTCAGGAGGATGGCTAGAGAGACGCACAGGAAGTAGAAGGGAGGGACATTTGGTTTGAGAGTCTTGTTTGAGAAGGCATAGGAGAAAGAAGGCTTCTAGGAAGGTCGCTGAGGAGGCAGGTCAGGTGGGTGCTTTCTCTGCCTCTCTGAGCTAGCAGGCTTTGACCCCAGCATCTGGCTCTGGAGTCTTTATTGGTAAAATCAAATGAATGAGATTTTGTTAAAAACAACAATCATACCAGCCAAGTAAAGAAGAAAAGAAGCATCTAAGTATGGGCCACTTTTTTTAGAGTTGTACACATTTCAAAAGAGGTTCATTCATCTGACTATGGTGTGCTAGGTGGAAAAGAGGAAAGAAAGGTAATTTAGCAGTGAACACTACTGTTTTAAATAGCTCGGTCTCCTTCAGTTATGGTTTAAAGAGTGCACAGTGAAATCCTTCCATTATAGAGCATGGTGTTGTTTGAAGATGATAAAACTAAGTATATTGCAAATAATATTTAAGCATTTGTGGGTAGATATTCCACCGCAATTTAGGGAGAATACCAATCTAATTATTTTTGAGACAAGTTCTCACTATGTATCCCATGCTGGACTAGAATTTATGATCTTCCTGTTTCATCCTCCACGTACTGGAACCAGATGTGTACCAGCACTCTCAGCTTCTTGTCTAATATTATAGACTGTGTATTACGATCTTTGCACCCAAATATAGTTGTTATTATTATGCATTTGCATTTATTTACTCCAGATCCCTCAGATTTTACCCAGCATAATACCCAACCGATGGGACAGTCTCTTACATTAAGGGTTTAGAGTTCGTGATCTTGCCATTGAACTATCTCTGGGACCCAGGAAGGCTTTCTCAAGTCTATCACTCAAGTAAGAACAAGAATGGAAGAGAAACATCCCTCTGATCCAGAATGCTTGGAACAGTCACTTCCCATTATTTGTGTGTTGGCAAGTATAAGCCAGGCTGCATCAACGGTCCATACATTCCAATGCGGAGTAGTCTAGGTCAGTTTTCTGTTTCTCATTAACAGTGAGGTTTTGCCTCTATGCTGCTGATTCTGCCATGGTGGCTTGAGCCATGTGTGTGTGTGTGTGTGTGTGTGTGTGTTCAAGGCCTCCATAGTCAGATGGGGATGACAGTCATTAATTTTGTATTGTGCTTACTTGCATATTTCAGTTGCTTTATTTTTCCCATGTTTTGCCATCTGTGGAGGAGGGAACATGAAACCCACAACATCTTGTCTCTCAGTGGCATTTCTCATACATTGTGCTCACGATGAGTTAAGGGAGATTTAACCCAGTGGATCTTCAGGCACTTGGTTGCTAGAGGAGGACATCCTGAAAGGAAGAGCTAAAAGGCCAGCCACCCCTCTCTCTTATCTGTTCTTTCTCTTGTGCATTTCTGACCAAAGGCCAGAACTTTGCCCTTTAGTGGAAGATAAAGAATACTATATATAAATGAGGTATGTTCCCACCAATATTTTCCTGACAGCTTGATTCCCAATAATTCAGACTATATATGAACTAATGATGGCTCAAAGTTATCAACATTTCTAAATGAGTTTCAGGAACCAACAGCTTTGAGTATTTCCTTATTCATGTGTTTATTGAAACAAGAATCAATCGCAGGCCCCAGACTACCACTGGGGTAATAGAAAGGACTCTTTTCTAGAGTCTCATGTCTCTGATTATCGGATTTCTCATATCCAGTCCCAGGGTTTTCATAAAATCCAGGATCTATTAGTTTTCTTTAATTCACTCAAACACTGAGAGTATCATACGACACAATTGGTGTGAAATGACAGAAATTTCTAAAAGAGGAAATATTTGTTCTTCCACTCCCATTACAATTTTTTCCTTTGGTTTTATTATGTGTAAGGTCCATGACACTTTGCAGTGTGAAACTGAAGAGAATTGGATGTCTCAAATCTCTATTAAGTAATTGGAAGTGAAATGTATGAAGGGCCTACTAGAATAGAAATGCTTTCTTGTTTCGAGTTGTTAGCAACTTCTCCTCTCTCAAACCACTTTAAGAACCATCTCTTATTAACTGGCATAAGGAAAAATTATTATGAGGAACAGGTTGAATTTAGGAGGCATATTGTTGTAATTTTACCAAACATACCAAAATGTGAGTTTCATTTATCAGGAAAACAAAAATTTCCCCAATAATTGGCAAATAATTGGAATCACAATTTCACTTACTCAAATGAATGAGGAAAGAAGAAGTGTGCATAAAATAAGAAAGGCAGACCAGCACATTGGTATTTTCTTCAACTTTATCTTTCATTTGAGCGCAATAATCAGGAAAACTGGGAATTTCAATCAATTAAAAGCACCCCTGGTATTAAATGACTTTCTTCTTGATTGTGTATGAATCAGAGACTGTCAGTGATGAGACATGTCAGAGTTAAGAGGTCAATGCATGCCAGTGAACAAACAGGAGGATGTTTTAGTTGTGCAATCCTTAGGATGAATTTGAGAGTCAACATGGATTATGTATGTAGTCTTCTCTCTTTATACCAGATCCCTTGATACCTTCATCCTATTCTAAAGCTTCAGTTACCACCTCTAAGAGGGAGATCGCCAAACTTAGAGGGAATGAGTGTCCCTAACTTCACTTCCATATTAGATTTTTGATTTCACACTACCATAAATATGTTAGTTGATTTCTTCCTTCTTCTTTTTTTCCTGTCAAAGATATATTGTTTACAGGAACGTAGTTATATTTTCTTTCAAAACAATCCTTCCAGATGATTTCGAATTCTTACCTCTTCTCCATGAAGTATTGTGTATTGCTGTGGCCTGGATTGTGATTATTTCTAAAGGGTAATTACTTATTTGTACAGTATCCAGAAGTGATAATCAGTCATTCATTTATTGAACACATGCCATTTACCAGGCTAATTAGAGACACGGGAAGTAGAAAGGTCAATGGAATCAGTCCCTTACCCTTGAGAGTTTTGTTGTCTATTAAAAGGCCTCTGATGCATAAACAGGTGAAGCTGCAATAAAATTAGGGTGCTGTGGAAGAAAGGTAGAAGCAATGTATGCTATGGATATTGGGCAAAGTACTTCTGCCATGAAAAAGGGAAATTTCCCTTTAAAAAAATCCACATATATACAAAATGTATTGGGAATCTCCTCACCTCCTTTTGACATCATTTATGCTCTCCTTTTTCCTCTGAACCTCATCTTCTTCCCAACCATACCCTTTCTACTTTCATATCTCTTAAAAATGTTTTTTGAGTCACTGATTTTGATTCAAATTTCTAATGTCACCTTGGAGAAGGGGTCATCCAATGGAGCACAGGCAGCTGACCAATGTATGCAACATTGAAACACACACACACACACACACACACACACACACACACACACCAACCCCAATGGCAACCATTAACTTGCAATAGCTCCTCAGGAGAGAGTGGAGCCTCATGGCCACTTATTCACCCATGAAAAAATGTTGATGGCCTTTTGTAGGTATCCAGGGCTGCTGTGCATTTGTGTTCACCATGGCCTTGTTGGATTCTGATGGTAGTAATGAAAAGGAAATTTCAAGGCAGAGAAACAGTGTGGACAATGGTCATAGGTGGCTGTTGTTCAAGGTTGTCTATATAGAATATGATCAGAAGATTAATGCAAATTGAGCTGATGGTATGATGAATAACTAATATATTCCAGTCACATTTAAAATGTTCTTTCATGCTATATTTGTGAATTTGTTTTCCCATTGTGTAATATGTAGATATCTGAAAATGTAAGCAGATGAGTAATAGGAATCTATTTCTATTTTCTTTTTAAAGAAGACAACTTTGGAATCTGTGTGGAGGATGCTAATGAGAATGATGCAGTAGAATTAGAGGAAATATGTAGTCATTTAGTTGACATTTGATGGAGACATGAAGTAAGAGAAGCTTGTAGCTTGGAAGAACAGTCTCAAGAAGAATTTCTGAGCAAGAGTGATCATGGTCAGGACTTGCTAATTATCAGGTAGAGAACTTCCAGATAAAAAAGAAATCATTGTGTTTGGACCTTTTTTGTCTTGGAATGCAAGGGGTGAAAAATGGCAGGTGAGAGAAGTAGTTTAGGAGATAGGAGAAGGTGGATTTAATTATGCCTGTGTCTATTCATCAGGTGTGTGGCACAGCCCTGGGAATGAGCCCAGCAGGCTGTACAAAATATGATCTCTGCTGGGTTGCTAGATTAGGTATGGTATTCAGGGATTATTAACCAACAAACCACCATGGATGCTATGGGCTTCAGTGAGAACACAAACAACAGAACCAACATAACCCATGATGCTCATGTATCAGGAGTCTGAACAGTGATCCACCTCTATCACAGCATGATGCTCTAAGTCAGTGTGTTTGCGGTTTATATTATATCAAAATTCTGGGACATGAGCTGCCTTGACTTATTTGTTTTCTCAGTCTCTACTAAAGCCTCCTGCTTTTTCCAGTGTGGTTGTACAATAATGGCAGATGCATTCTTTATACCTTCTTATATGTTTTTTCTCCTTAACATTGCAATATCTCGTGTGTCATGACAATGTCATTTATTGCATCAATTTTGATTCTCCTACTAAAGTCCTTTTCTATATATAAAAGTGACTGGTGAAGAGGCCCTTCCCCCACTTCTCTTTCCTTCACAGCCAATGCCAACAATGGCGGAAAGCATATCAGCTGCTCATAGCTTTTACTTACTTATTAAGAGTGAAGAGTATTAGGATAAAGAGGGTAACTCATAGACATTAATATTTCTTTCTAAAAATGAACACATAGCCATACAGTTAGAAAAAGCATTCCTGCCAGACGGTGGTGGTACACACCTTTAATCCCAGCACTCGGGAGGCAGAGGCAGGAGGATCTCTGTGAGTTTGAGGCCAGCCTAGGCTACAGAGTGAGTTCCAGGAAAGGCACAAAGCTATACACAGAGAAACCCTGTCTTGAAAATACCAAAAAAAAAGAAAGAAAGAAAGAAAGAAAGAAAGAAAGAAAGAAAAGAAAAACAAAAAGTATTCCTTTAGAAATTCCTAGTCTCTGGGAAAATAAACTATGTATATTGTAACCAAATGAGATTTGGTCTGATACCTCAGAATAATAGAAAATCTGGCCTTTAAAAGCATAAAAAAACAAAACAAAACAGTTTTCTGTTTGATAAAAGACATCTAGCCAATTTCTGTGGACCTTAGACAGCAACAAAGATCAGTATGTTGAAGTTAATCAGTAACTTGAAATACCTTTTTCCTGTGTTTGGAAGGAACAAAAACAGACACACTGCCATTAAAATATGTTATTTCTGCAAAAATACTTGTATCTTTAGCAAATTTTAATGTCATTTTTATTCTCCTTGTGTTTCTTTTACCTATGACTTTGTATGAAATTCAGAATGCTTCATGTCTTCCAGGTTTTATTATAGTGCACATAGCCACACTCTGTGAGCTCTATATTGAAACTTCTAAGACAACGCTGTACAGTTGAAATGATTCAAGACTTAGACAAGAGCTACAAATTAGACTGGGATGAAGATATATTTTAGAGGAGCAATCCAGCATAAGGTATATGTTGTTTTCTAAAGCAATTAATTAAATTATTTAATCCCTGAGATAATATGTATTTATCATCTTCCTGTTAAAAATATGAAGTCTGCATGATTTTAGGATGTCATATGATTTTGAGATATCCTAGACCAATTGTATCACTTTATGGATTAGGAAATATCAAGAGGAGAAATGTCAAGTTTCTTTTCCAGGGTCACACAGGAGTCAGTAACAGGGTTTATATGAGAATTTAAGTTGTCTGATTCCAGACCTGATGCTCGTTTTCTTCATATGACACACACACACACACACACACACACACACACAAACACACACACACAGAGGGATTGGAGGAGAAGATATTTATATTCTAGCACTTGGCATGCTAAAACATGCAATGATGCAAATTTTAACTGTCTCCTTAAGAAAACAAAACCGAGGGAACAAATAATCCTTTGAACTTGCCAGTTGCGATTGCTTGATTTACAGAGCAAAATTAGTCATGTTGTCATGTCCCTGGATTCCTGGTTTCTGAGAGCCCATCACCAGAGTTCTGTTACCACCATGTGTACTTACAAAGGGGGTTGGTTAGTCTTGAGAAATCAGAGCTTTGAACCCAGGCGAAAGCATGTAATTAGAGCAATTTCCACATCATACAAAGAATACATTCTTCAGGTGTAAAGTCCTGCCCTCCCCAAAGGTCTTCTGACCCCGGATTCATTATTTGTGGTTTTGGATACTTGGCAATCACAGGTTCAATCCTGTGGGGAAAGGATTCTGTGCTTTCCTTAGCCCTATGGTGTTCAAGGCTGCTTGCAGAAGTGAAGAAATTTGGGAGAAGTTGATATATTGCAAGTAAAAAAGCCATTCTTGTCAGACTTGAAAGGGTAAAAGTTTGGAGAGGTAAGCATTTGTGATGATAATATTAATTAAAGAAAATTATTTACTCATACTAACCCTGGGAGAGTCATCTAAAATAATACATACTTCTTTGATTCCCAAACTTAAAAGGTATGTTAGCTTTTTTCCCCTTAGGTCTTGAAGGGCAGCCTAAGGGACATGAACAACTAATAGCTGAGCCTGAGAAAACCACAAGGTTTGGCTAGAAGACTGAAATAGCTCACTGAACTACATCCTCTTCTGTTTCTTCTATGTACTGTTTTGCTGTTTCTTCTTAGCATTCGCAGTGGTGAATTTCACCACTTCAAAAACAGATGTAATTCTACAGCCCTTAAAGTACAATGGAACATGAAGGTCTAATCCTAGTTTTGACCTTTTGTTGTGAAGATGGGTGGGTAGTTAGCATTCAGTTTTTCTGAGCATCACTTTTCTCATCTTTAGGATAAGGTGGTGTCATCTTTATTTAATTTTGGTAAAGATTAAATATGCCAGTCACACAGCAGGTATGAAGTAAACATGGCTTTTAGTTTAGTATGTTTCACCTCTTCAAGTGCTAGACTAGTCTACTACAATCCCGACCTTTGAGGGGCTATTGTGCCTATTGTACCCTTGGCCAAATTGATACCAGCTACTTTTGCACAGAAGTGAAATTAAATTAAAGCTGCATTTCTTCCCCATTCTTCACACTTGGGTCAAGTCTTACTCTGAGCCACATTTCTGTTGGTCCAACCTCAGGGCATGTGTCCATCATTACTGTTAGGAATGATTATGTAAAGCACATCTCATCTCACTTTCATACCATCATTTCCTGTTGCCCTTTCTCTCAAATATTCCCTAGAATTTGCTTTCTTCTGTGTACTTGTTGATTCTAGTGCTTTGGTTTGTGTCACAAGGATACCAGTTCATTATACCATGCCATGCCAAATACAGGAGTCAGTTGTCAGTCCTGCTCTGAGCTGTGTTCTCATTCACTGTCACTACTGACACACTTGCCCACCACACTGTGAGTTCTTACCTGAAATGATACAGCTGTGTGTAAACCAAGTAGGGCTCATTCCGGTTCTGCTTATAAATGTACTCAAAATAGCTCCCGGATATGTCACCCTGAGATGACTTTAGTCAGGGTTCATGTCACTCTCTTTGCCTGTCCCTAGTGTTTCCAACAGGAACATAGCAGGCACTCAGTAAACAGATTGCTGAGCAATTGAAACTAAAAGAAAGAAAGAAAGAAAGAAAGAAAGAAAGAAAGAAAGAAAGAAAAGGAGGAGGAGGAGGAAGAGGAAGGGGAAGAAGAAGAAGAAACATGCTAATTATTTGTCACAGCTTCCCTTACCTTTTGATGATCTTAACAATGTTTTGTGTGGTTCTTATTGTCACATAATCTTATTTCACAAAAAGACCAGATGTTTAAGCTGTGACTCATAGAAATAAAGGGATATTTCAAAGTTTGATGGGTTATGTGATTTGAGACTTAAATTCAGCGTTCTTCCCAATAGCTTGTTCTTTTTGTTATGCATATTTTATTTTCATCTTTAGGGGTCTCTGGGCTTGCCTGATCCATATATATATATATATATATATATATATATATATATATATGGATATATATGGATATATATACATATATATATATATTTGACAATGTTTGATACCTTTGGAAATGTCTTCTCAGAAGGCTGATCTCTAATATTGTAGCCACCCATAAGGAGATTGGAGAATGTTCCAGAGATCTTGAATACATGTTAGAATTGCTTACTTCATTCTGTCTTTCAGGACACATCATTCAACATAGAACCAAAGACAATCAACTGAACTCAGGTCATATGCTTTCAAACAGCTCAAATAAAGTTTTAAAATTAGGAATGTGAATAGCCTATTGTCTTGTATCTGATTTTGATATTGCTCTTCTTATTACACTATTTGTATAGTCTGTACAAAACTGGTAGAAACATCTAACTTATTAAAATTAGATACTTAAAGATATTTAAAGACCCACCTGAATTATTAATAATACAACATATTGATGTTGAAAATCTAGGAGCTGTTTGCTAGATCAATTCATGATGCAATAAAAATCTAGGAATAGCATAAATAAATTTATCATCCCTTGTAAATAATCATCTCCTCTCAGATTCTTACTAACAAATGAAGAGATTGTGGAAAATGTGGGACGGAGAAGGGACACACAGTTAGTTAATTATCTACTTCCTAGAGAATGAGTTCAATAGCAAAGAGTCAATGCAATAGCAAAAGTAATGCATGCAGAAGATTCACATGCTATTGAAGTATATGTCCAAATACTATTTTTCTATTTCCTAATTGATTGTGTTTATCAATCAGACTTATGTGTTTCTCTGTAACTGACTCTGTTATGCATCTATTTGTCAGTGACAAATTTTCCTACTTAAAAACTAACTTTTATAGTTTATTCCTATTTATTTATTTATTGTACTTCTTTTGTCCTTACCATGTCTGTATGTAAGATCAGATCCCATACCTTTAAGCAATTGCCCAACCTGAAAATTCTCAGCAAATAGTTTGGAACCATGAGGGGTGATGCGTGGGGAGACTGAGGCAGGAAGACACAAGTGGGAGCTATCCCGGACTGCATAGGGAGAGTCTGTCTAAAACAAACAAACAAACAAACAAACAACAAATTAGAATGAATGCCCCAAACTGACAACAATGTGTTCTTGAGAAATTAACTCTACATTTAAAAAGAATGCTGTGGTCTAGGTTTGAAGGTTTCTAGCCTCTGAGAGTTGAAGCTGCAGTAACAAAAGTATTTTTGGGCACTACTTGAAAAATTTTAAAAGTTATACATGTCCCTTGTATGACATCAGAATTTTATTTTTTTTCCATTCCATGTAGGTTCACAACAACGAGAAGAGAATAACATTTCATTTCAAGAAGAGATTTCAATGACAGACTACATAGTCTCCCTACGGTGATTAACAATGGATCTCTTCTTCATAGCATCAGCATATTTTGATATTATTGTTCTTATCTGGACCACTGGGAAGCAGGCCAATAAACAAGGATAGCCAATTAAATAAAAGAAATGGACAAACAAATAAGAGGTTTACATTTTGAGGAAACTACTCCTTTGATACACATAGATTTTTTCATGAACAACTACAGTCCTTGACGTACTGAGACCATTTTGCATGAGACATTCCAACTTGGCCATTTCCATTCTATGACCTGCAGCTCTCACTTCTATCTCCAGTGGGAATCCCAAACAGTACTTCTACAAAGGGCAACTGTGCCAGAGGAAGCTTACATCACATATCCATGGGCAAAAAGATACTGAGTGCCCTAGGGACTGTATTTTGTAGTAATGATAAAAGGTGTTATTAGCAGATTTCCCCAAAGCATATTTGCTCATTCATAATCATCATCTGTAATAATAAAGTGCAATTTCTTTGTTTCCAACTATTCAGTGTTTGGGAAAGCATGGCAATTTTTAATTAAAAATAACCCATGACATGTATGTATAGAAATATTTCATCTGGCAAACAAGTCTATTTAAAGATAAATAAGCAAAATAATTTTAATATGAATTCTAGAATACACTATAGAGAATTAAGTGCTGAAAATTCTTTTGTAAGGAAGATGCCACTTTCACTCTCAGATAGTCTATGAGAAAAGATGTGTTATAATGCTAAAACATATTTTCCTAATAAGCAAGAGTAGAGTTGGAGCATATAAAGTTGATGTAAAAAAATTCTGTACTTTTGTTATATATCAGAAATGAGCATATTTGGTTCGAATTAAAAAACACTATACCATTAAAATTAGCAATGACAAAATAAAACTCATCCTCATCCATTTAACTAGACATGCATAGTTGCTGTATCAGTAGAACTGCAAAACTCGGATAAACTATTGGTACTGGATTATACATTGTAGCCAATGCATGAAATGAATATGAGGTGTTCATAACAGAGAAAGTAGGGGCCAGAGAGGATGCACAGGAACTCTCTGAACTGCTGTTTGTTTTTTAAATACTTGCTACAGCCTGAAGTATAACGACTATTAAGAACAAATGCCACTTAAGGGATATGTATATACACATGATGCTGATCTAGTAAACATAGCCCATAGATTAAAATCACCTTAGGATACAGTAGAGCACACATGGTAACGCTCTGCAAAGGAGCGCCATCCAGCGAGCACGGTCCAGCTTTGTAGATGAGACCGATCTGGATTGAAATAAGAACCTGGCAACTGACAAGAGCTTATGGAATCCAAACAAGTGGCTTTCATTTGTTTCCCTGGACCTTATTTTTATCATCTATAAAGCATGGATGACAATACTTGCATCATTTAAATGTGATTATGATGGCAATTCACTTAAACACTGTGTGGCACGGCATAAATGTCCACTAATGGATAATGTCCAATCCTTAATGTATGAAGCCATGTTGAGGCATTGTCCTCATTTCAAACGTAACAGTGAAGCACAAAGTAAGAAAGGCTATTGGAAGAAATAAAACATCTTTGTAAAAGAAAGGGAAAAGTTACTTATTTGTTTGGCTACACATGCATCCAAAGACCATTTACTATGTGTTACTTGTGTTATATATTTTATTTTTAAAGATTTGTTTCAGTTTAATTGTGTGTGTGTGTGTGTGTGTGTGTGTGTGTGTGTGTGTGTGTGTGTGTGTGCATGTGAGTAGGTATGTCTAAGGAGGCCACAAGAGGGCATTGGATCTCCTGGAGTTGGAGTGACAGGTGGCTGTGAGCTGCTGATGTAAGTGCTGGGACTGACTTCAGATCTTCTAAAGGAGTAGCAAGTGCTCATAACTGCTGAGCCATCTTTCCAGTTCTGACTTTATAGTTTTTACTGCTCTCATTTGTCATTGACAAGTTATGTTTATGCAAATTTATTTCCCTTGCTCATGCTTACTACACAGGCACATACAGATATGTATATATTTTCATATTTTACACTGCATTTGAAATAGCTTTTCCTTTTGTTTAAAGTTTGCCTAAAGGTTTACTTTTACAAGTAAGGGAACACACACACATATATATTCACATATATACACACAAATATACATAATAGTTCCATTCTACAATTCTAACATATTCCAGATGGAAAAAACCAACCAACATGTCTTCAGTGGTTATTACACCACTGGTTTTCTGGAGACAGCTGCTGAGAGTACTGGTAAACTCATTAAAGCAGACACATCCTAGAACTTTGAGGGGCGGAGGATGTTTTTAACCCATCCATTAAGGGAAGATCTGGACTTTCATTCCTCTGGTGTCTGTACTTCCTTCAAGTCACTGAGGCATTAGGTTGGGGTAAGGAGAAAGTTGTGTTTCTTTCCTTTGAGCAGGTAGTGCCTGTTCAGGTGCCTGGGTATCAAAAATCTATGCATGGGTTGGGGCTATAGCTCAGTTGGTAGAGTGCTGGCTGAGCATGAATACAGCCCTAAGTTCATCCCCAGCACTACTCAAATAGGTGGTTCAAACCTGTAATTCTAGCACTCAGGAGGGTCAGAAGTTCGAAGTCATTCTTTTTTTTTTTAATTTTTATTTTGCAATACAATTCAATTCTACATATCAGCCACGGATTCCCTTGTTCTCCCCCCTCCCGCCCCCCTCACCTTCCCCCCAGCCCGCCCCCCATTCCCATCTTCTCCAGGGCAAAGCCTTCCCCGCAGACTGAGATCAACCTGGTAGACTCAGTCCAGGTAGGTCCAGTCCCCTCCTCCCAGGCAGAGCCAAGCAACCCTGCATAGGCCCCAGGTTTCAAACAGCCGACTCATGCAATGAACACAGGACCCGGTCCCACTGCCTGGATGCCTCCCAAACAGATCAGGCCAATCAACTGTCTCACCCACTCAGATGGCCTGATCCAGTTTCTTAACTATTTGGAAGTTTGAGAAAACAGAGTGTGATACATGAGACCTCGTCTCAATAAAATCCAGGCACATTTATATTCATATCCTTAAATATTATCCTAGATATTGCTTTAAATTAAATTTCTTAGTAACAGGAATAAAGGCAATTTAATAGAAGGTCAGTGGTGGGCTTGGGAAATTCACACATGTACTTTGATTTTCAGCTTCCAGCTCTCTAAAGAGGGAATGCAGACACATATTGGTGGTGTGGACTGAACACAGGGGTCTCGTACACAGTAAGCACATGCTCTACCACTAAGATGGATCTCCAACTCTAAAGTCCTGTATCTTTTTTTTTCTCCTTCCCTGGGGGCCAAGGATCAAGCTCAGAGTCTTGTGCTGTTTAGACAGGCTCTTACCACTGAGCTAAATCCCTAACTTTTTCCCTAGCCTAAAGAAGAAATATTAAAACTTCTTCTGCTCACTTTGTATAATGTTATTAGAGAATTAAATTTAAAACAATTGTATATTTGCAAGATTGCTTCTTAATCTCCCTACAAATATAAAATGTTTGCTAATAATATTAGCACTTGTGGAAAATAAATATTTTAGTTGTAGAATCAAATTTATCGAAGGCACATCTAATCTTACAGCATGGATATGGGCTATGAAATGGGCTTGTGTGTCCTTGTATGTTTGATAGATCAGAGTAGTATGTCTGATTTCTTTGAGAATTTTATTCTCTAGCACATTCATCCAATAAGTTCTTGATTTCTTAGTATGAGTCAGGCACTAGGCAAGATGCTAAGGATATGGAGTGATAGCAGTTAGTTATCTGTTTGTGAGGAATTTACAGTCTACAATAGAGGTATTGACATGCAAAGGAATTTGTACTATATTGAGATGAGTCTATGAGACCATGTGTGCACAGAACTTCTGGGCATCTGGGAATGGAGCTTGCTGATGCAACTGCATTGAGAGACAGTGACAGAGCATTCTTTCAGAAAGCATCATTGGATAGGGGTTTTGAAATAATACATTAAGGGTCTCCATCTGGAATAGGTTTTCAGTGTAACCATCCTGTAAGCAGTGTAACCAGAATGCACATGAAGTGAGTAAGATGCCTGAAACTAGTGCAGAAGCTTGATCTTGGGCACACAGTGTCTACAACATGACATACTGTGATCCGTCTTATTGTTTTAAATTTATAAATGTTGAGGTTTAAAAAAATATGAATGTGTTTTTGTTAACCAGAGCATCTGAAAGATTGAACTACAGGATGCTCACCAAATGAATCTTTATCACAGCTCCTGTCATGGTTGAATTGTTTTGCTTTTAACACCAACCCTTGAGAGTAAAATGTGTGGCTTGTATTCCCATGGTTGACTTGTTGGTAATTGTTAGGGATTTCGTATTTTATCGGGACCGTGGCCTGGAGTCTGCTCTCTAGCTTTTCACATACACCGTTCTTTCACCAAAGATTCCACAATGTAGGCCAGAGCTTTTACTTCTAAATGGCAGGTAGACTTGTCACTCCCTTATCTAAAACAACTAGATGCTTCCTGTTGCTAACAGGGCTGTCTTATTTTGATAGGTGATATTCTTCATAGTATAGCCCATGAACAATTCTTTCAGACCTCATCCTAAATGCCTCATCTTTCTACTTCCAACCAAATCCACCAAGCTTATATCACCAATGACTCAGTAACTCCACCATATTCTGTATCCTCTCCTTTCTCAAACCTTTATGCATGAATAACAGCAGGTTGAGATAAGCCCTGGGTGGCACAGGAGTGGAAGAAGAGGATGAGGTAGTGAGGTCTTAGTGTGGATCGGATGATGAAGAATTACAAACACTTCAGTAAGAAGGCTTGCTTTTCTTCTGTACTTGTCTAAACAACTCCAAAGCCGAAGAACATCCTGCCCTTGACCATGGCTTTGGGAGCATGGCCTGAAGTGAACTACTGCAAGTGAAAACTCCATTTGGCATCTCCCTCTAGGATGTCTTTTTATTCTACTGTAATTCTCCGAGCAGTGTTCATTACAGCAATATTGTGAATTTTGGCATCAAGTGAAATTGGAATTTGATTACTCTGGGTGTTCAGTTATGCTGGCTTACTACCAGGTCTCCTGGGATATGGCTGTCCACACTGAGAAGTGTGTGTAGGTGATGGGGTGATGCTAGGGGATTGTCAGGAGGTGCGGGCAGCAATAAACTTGGATTGACTGTATTTTTACAACAAAAATGACCACTGTGTATATGGTTATTAAAATTGTAAGATTGGACTTTAGGAAACTCACTCTGGTGGTAGCCTGGATGATGGCATAAAGGCATCAGGACGACAGGAAAAATGAACAAGTCAAGCTATCAACTGACTGCTTAGAAGAAGACGTTTCAAGGAAAACTCCCCATTTTTGGTTTTAGAATCTCACTTATGATTTTTACTGTTAGTTGCTCAGAGAGATACAAGACTAGAGGAGGGTTTCTGAACATGAACCTGTGAGGTGAATTTGAGATACCCAGGTAGAGGTATAGAAAGGTGAACATAGGTTTTAGAACAGAAAATGCTAAACGATCAATTAATCAATAACTTAAGTATCTGTGTTTCCAGTATCTATCTACCTACCGACCTCATATCTGCCTACATACTTGCATTTGTGAATCAGAATTTTAAAAAAGTAGAACCATGGGAGGACTTTCTGTTGTTCCCGGGGAGTAATATAGATTCAGAGAGAGACGTTGTTTTATAAGTGATAAATAAAAGAAAGGAAAGCAGAGCTAGCAAGAACGGAGACAGACCTAAAAATGTCAACACTGTAAACAGATTTAGAGCCCGTCCAATGTATTTTCTCACATGATAGCTTAAGAAATCTGGGCTTAGAAACATCAAATGGTACTCAATGGAGCTTATTTCATTTTCTCATTCCTGGTGGAGTGTTATTACCATATTTTATTGGCCTTGTTTTATCAATAAATTAGTTATGTTTTATTAATATTGCATATAACATGGCATTATTGAAAGGTATTTTGCAAAGTATGGTCACCTATATAGTCTTTTGAAAGAATGAAAGAAAGTTTTTTTTTTTAAAGAGAAAGAAGCCAGTTATCTCTTGGACTTAAGGAGACCCTGAAGCTGAAAGAGAGATGGAGTGAGAGGAGAGTAGAAGGTTATTTGTTGCGCCACTCATTAAGCTTTCTTTGGAACTTCTCTCTTTGCACCTAGAGGTCTCTGTCCCAAGCCTGGTAGATAGCAGTGCCCTAACCCTCATGCTTCGACACAACTGTAGTAATAAAACACCAGGAGAAAGAGTGAATGACTTCAAGTCTGGCTTTGTATATGTGTTTGGTGGTTTAATTATCCTAAGTTGCACTGGAAGGAGTGTTTGCTCATCATGCCCTGAAAATATTTGGGTTTTGATGCCATGCTATTTAGTTTTGACTGGTACCTCCATATGACTGAGAATCACCTGGGAAGAGAGTCTTAATGAGTAATTATGTAGATCAGGTTGGACTGGGCATTATGTCTATGGAGGACTGTCCTGATTGTTAACTGATGTGGAAAGACTCAACTCATTACGGGCAGCACCATTCCCTCACCAGGAGTTGCTGAACTCTGGAAGTCAAGAAATGTACATTAGCTCACAGTTCACAGGTTTGCAGTCCATTGTAATATGTAAAGTATGGGAAAAACTCTCAGTCTGGGAAGGTGGGATCTTGCAGTGGGGCCTTCTCAAATCTTGGTGCACCCCCAAACAGAAGGCTGTCTAGAAGCAATGACTGAGCTATATACCCTTCAAAGTCCACCCCTAGTGACCTAAGTCTGTCATCCAGGCCCCATTATATATAGGGCCCACAGCATCCCCAGCTGACGGACAGGACTTCAAAGCACAGGCCTATGAAATCCATTTCCAATTCGAACTCTAATAATCACTGAGGGTAAAATACTCACAATGGAGACGAGCACAGCAGACTTGACCTGACTAGCTGGCTGTGACATGGGAGTTAGTTAGGGCACCTGAAATGTAATCTTCTTCCTGGCATACAGGCTTCTGTTGACCTCCAAGCTCAATGACTTAAGACAGAACTGGGCACTGTCCAGACCCCTCTTGCAGGGAGCAGAGGCAAAGCTCCTCATTCTGTTAGGCCAAGTTACTGATTGGTCCTCGGATGGGAGTGGCTGAGAACCCAGATGGCAGGTAATCGTTAGGGGAGGCTGGCATGGGGCTAGGCCAGGCTGCAATTGGCAGCTGTGGCTGTGATTCACTCCAACAAGCATCCATTTCACCACCAAGGACCTTACAAGCCGCATCCTCCTGTGCCAAGATTTTGTTTGTCCCTCTGTGCTCACTTCTTTATCTTTAACCCTTACATACTAACAACCTTATTAGAAACAGTCTTAGTGCTATTTTTCAAATGATTTTAGTTGTTAACCCAAATCTTGTTTTCCCTGGCATGATTCTTATGTCTTTCCCAGAGACCGTTAGCTGGGGCTAGCAGCAGAGCTCGCTGATTTCTCCTTCTCTTTAGACATCATCATGTAGGCTGTGATGGGCCCTGCAGGGCTTGCCACAGAAACATGATGCACTCTGGCCTCAGTCTCTGTTTCAGACAGGCCACCGCCTCTGCTGTTTCTAGATTCAGTATCACCTGCTGTTATTTGGTCAGGTAGGTTCCTAGTATACCAATCTCCATCAGGTATTGATTACATCACTTAACATTGCACGCCTCAGAAGCCCATTGCGTATCACACAACATAGGACATAGATTCCATATAGAAGAGGAGGAGGAGCTGGAGAATTCCTTGGGATTTAGCCATTGCTTTCCTCAGGTACTAAGTTCAGGGGTCCTAATGCAAATAACTTACCTGTAGCAATGATTTTATATGATAAGCTCTTCCTAATAAAATAGAAAATATCTTAATCAAATAAAAAATTAACTATGAGGTATCATTCTCTCCTTTTTAAAAAAATTGCTTATTTTCTTAAAATGTATATGTATGTATATATGCCTGTGTGAGATTATGTGCACCATGTGAGTACAGGTGCCAACAGACCCCAGAGGGCATTACATAAATTGTCTATTTAAGGTATGGAATATGCTGAGTGTTTGTTATTTCTTTTTAGTGTGAAAAAAATCATAAAGAGGACCTTATTAATGCAACTTTCCAAAGGGTTGTAGATATTTACAAGTTGCAGTCCATGGAGATACTCTGCAAAGTTGGGATTTGAATTGGTTTCTATATGACATAAAAACCTGTGATCACAATCATTCCATCCTTTGTTTGATGACACCACAAGTCCTAGAGTGTGCTCCCAAACTGTTCAGGTTTAAAGGTGACCAAGTCCATGTGGAATGAGGGAAGGAGCTGGGCAGGCAGATGACTTCCTAAACATCTATGTGCTAAGCCATGCCATCTTGCCATCTTGTGCCTGTGTATATGTTACTCATTTCTCCTTTAAGTACTTCTCAAGTAACTACATGTAACTGCTCGCGTATTACCTCATTTGTGCTATAAGTGAAGAAAAGATGGCCACAAATGGACCACAGGAAGGTGGTCCTGCCAAAGGTGGAGCCTCCAACTCAGAACTGGGAGCATCAGTCAGAGGTGACTGGGAAGTTCAGCAGGAGAGCAGAAGAGAGTAGTGAGATGTCTGTTGTAAGTCTATAATTTGCCTTTAGAAATATGGCATTGAAACATCACATCTATGGAAATACTTAGTTAGCTGCTTTAAGGAAAGGACAATTTCATATTATCCCTTCTAGATCCCCGTAATACTTACATTGGTTACTTGTCCCCCATAGAGGCTCAATACATAATACTCAACAGGGAAGTATAAATCTGTCCCCAAGTTACTGAGGGAGAGATACCTGGGTGCCAATTCTCGTTGTGCCAGAGACAAATTCTGGTACTGACGATGAAGGATCACATCATTGTTTTTGAAGGACACTCATTTGCTAAAGGTATAAAGCGAGCTTGGGTTTTAGATGCTTATCAATTAAATGACATTTAGCCTTTTATGTTGCATCATTTAGCAGCAGGCTACTAATCAGAAATTCATTCAGTTCTCAATTGCTTGATATAGTGAGACTGAAAATGGATATCATTTCAGGAAGTTGCTTTACCAAATCATTTTTGACCTGAGAAGGATATCCACCAAGCAGTGACTTGTAGAGTCTATTATGTTGAATGGCTTCTACTTAATTAAAATTGTGTTTGTAGCCTAGAAATTATCTCTTAAGAAATGCTTTCTCTGTAACTGAGATTATTATATAAGAAAAACTAACTCAATCCACAGACGGCTGCTGTTTACTGAAGGAGCAAATATATTTCCATAAAATTCAAATAAAATGTTCTTTGGTTCCCATCAAATGCCATCATCTGTTGAGATGATGCCTGATCCTCATAGAAAAAAAAGTCAAAAAAGAATAGCTTCAAGCTGCAAAGAAACACAGCTTTGATAATGGCTAACACTGGAATCAGGATGGCCCAGTGCATAAAAAGAAAATGAGAGAAAAACCCAAGCAAAAGAGAACAATAACATAGCTTAAATGAAGCCACCTGCCCTTCAGTCCCAACTGGTCCTCGGTTGTGCTCTGTGGGTCTCTATTTCTGTTCATTACAAATCAAGAGGCTAGAACTTGTCCTCATTGTTATAAGGGTGAAAGGTTCCCAAGTACCATGCAGGTCTGGGAGGGACTGTATGAAAGATTGGTGCAGTAAAACAATCATAATGAAATGACCAGCAGGGGACATATACATCAGCAGGTAAATTACTGCGGGTGGGAAAATGCTGCTCGTAGCCTCCAGCTGGGTCAGCAGAGTGGAGCCCACACTTCAGCTCCTTGGTGATGCTGGTGCCGTGAGTTTATTTGTAGTAAGCTTTTCTTTTATGAGTGGAAGATTCTGGGCAGGGGTCCTCTAATATTTCATTATTGCTGTCATGAAATTTTGGAAATGGTTTTGTATTTGCACAGATTCACTGTCATCTACCATTCCATGTTTAATTACATTTTGATCTTATATTACACTGCATGGTAGAATGATAATTAAACTTTGTCTCACTGTCCTTTGAGGCATATTTTCACCTATTAATTGTTGATTAACTTGCTTTTTGGTCTAGCAGCTGTTAATCCATGCCATCTTCTCTATTTAAGCAGCTAGTATTTGAAGCACTTATAAGTGAGGGAAATGTCTAAAAAATTTGGCTTTGGGGACTCTTAGAACTTGGGGTCAAAACTTGAGGCAAGATTTGGAAGGATATATAGTTACCCAGCATTAGTCTTCATAATCACACAGTTTGTACTTGGGGAGGTCTGTGGCCTGGGGAGAATGAGAGCACTGGAGGTTAGCTGTTCCCTGAGAGCCCTTCTGTCTGTACTGTGGTCTGAGTCCCAGGCTAGAAGTGACTGAAGATGTGAGGCACATTAGAGACTAGTACTGATTCTCTAGAGCAGGAACTGGGAAAGCAACAAGTCCCCTGAGGTCTTCTGTGGCGAAAGAACTGATGAAATATCATGACTGACCTCTAGGCAAGCTGATCTGCATCTGCTCTGAAGCTGCCCTATGGTCTCACACATCAGGGGTTAAGGCAGGCCCAGAATACACAAACATGACATAGAAAGTCAGCATGTGGTATTATGGCCGAGGTTATCATATGACTATGAAATGTTGCAACAAGCTCATGCACTTGAATGTTTGGTTTCCAGTTGGTGGTGTTTTGGAAGGTGGAGCCTAGCTAGAGGAAGTAGACTGCTGGAGGATGAGCTTTGAAGTTTATAGCCTGGCTGCACTTGTACCAGCTCAGCCTCCCAATGCAGCTTGATGGAAAAAAGGTCCCACCAGCATAGCTGCGAACTGCTTCTGTGTCTGTGCCTTTCCAACACAATGGGCAGTGTCTCCTCAATTCACCGTCTAGAATCAATCTTTTCTCCATTCAGTTTGTTCTCGTTAGGAATTTCATTGGAGCAATGCAACAAGTAGCTGAAGACACTCAATGTGAATCAAACAGGGAGAAGAACTGAATGGATCAAGGACCAAGATCCAAAGTTCATCTCTACTAACATATCACAAGACACCCCCCCCCCCCAAAACTTAGATGCGCTACAGAACATCAGGATTTGATAGAAATTAGGTTTTGTCACCTTAGAGACTGTGAGCTTCCTGGGGAAATTAATTTCAGTTATACAGCAATAAAAAACAATGCACTTTTACACATCTGATTTGTGGACACAAATTAGTTTCCATAACTCAGCTGCATTAATATTCATGAAACTCTGATGCAATGTTAGTTGTCTCTGTTGCCTTTTTCTAGAGACATGCAGCTCTAGTACACCTTTCCTGATCTTATTTTCAATCCTCAGCTCTAGTGAATGCTTGTCCTCATAGCACCTAGCAGCTATTCTTTGTATTAATTTAGTAATTTTGTCTGTACTAATAAATAACAAAGGTCACCTAGCTGCATACCTTGTCATCAACAGAGGGCACTGAACTGCATCTTCTAAACATATTTCTAATCCAGGAAAACACCACAGGCCAAGAGGTCAAGTTTTAGAATTTTTTTTTTCAAGACAGGGGTTCTCTGTGTAGTTTTGGTGCCTGTCCTGGATCTCACTCTGTAGACTAGGCTGGCCTCGAGCTCACAAAGATCCGCCTCCCAAGTGCTGGGATTAAAGGCATGCACCACCATTGCCCAGCAAGTTTTAAAATTTTTAAGTAATAACTTTCCAGTCTAAAATCTACTCTTTAGAATGAGAGTGGGTATGTTCTAGGCAATATGGCTGTTGACAAGCCTATAGATAATCAATTGATGATATGATGGATAATAAAAATGTGTATAATGGAATTTTATTCAGCTATAAATAAAATCATGAAATTTTCAGGTAAATAGAGCCAGAAAATATTGTATTGAGTGAGGTAACCCAGACCCAGAAAGAAAAATGTCTCATGTTCTCACTCATGTGTGGATCTTAGCATATAATCTTTAGATGTTTGTGTGTGTGTGTGTGTGTGTGTGTGTGTGTGTGTGTGTGTGTGTGTGTTTAATTTGGAGTACCTATTGAATCCAGGCAACTAGAAAGTGACTGTTGGTTGGGATTCAGAAAAAAAGATCTTAAGGAAGAGAAGATAGGAAAACACAGATGATATGACATGTGTGGGGGAAATAATGGGGAAAGAGGGCTAAAGAGGGAGAGAAATGGGAGGGTAGAGCAGAAGAGGAGGTCGGTGGTGGTACAACTAATATAAAGGAAGTTTGGAAAAAGTCATTAGGTTATTCTGCATATAACCTAATTCTCCTTACTCATGCAACCTATTACATCCACATATGTCAGATATTAGGGCATTAGTATCTTTGGGGAGCTGTTATGAAACATCACCAAAATTTCCTATAAGATACTTTGTTAGAGTTGAAGAAAAACATCCCACTCTTAAAAATTGCTGATAGGATAATGTCCTTCAAAGTACTTTTTCTAGGCCGCTGCCGTATCTGCATATGTATACATTGACGATAAAGCAACAGTCCCCTGTTCTTCCTGAAAGTTTTCTCTCTGTTGGCAGGTAGCGGGGGCAGGTGCACAGAACAGAGCCTGGGAAAACAGCTCTTGGCCCTAGGCCTCCGTGTGTCCCCTGTGTGCTTTGCTGGAGTTGTGTCTGTTCTTTGAACCTTAGCTCTGTTGTATAGAAAATGAGTGACTCAAGTAAGTGACGGTGGGTCTTTATTCTTGCAGAGCTGTCTTGGTTCCCTGGGCATTCCTTCATTGTGAGAAGTAAATCAAAAGTTCCTAAAGACCAGTCACTGGGCCCAGGTATGTAAAAAGTACTAAAAGTTTTATTTCTGTAAATGTGCTATAGGACAGTGTTTGTTACTGTTATTGGTGTGGTGACTAAGTGAAGCAGTGGTAAAAAGGGGCAGTTTTCAAGCTGCATTTTTCTTATCAGGGGAATGTTTGATATGTATTGTGATGCTCAGTTGTTACAGAAATTGACCTGAATGTCCCTCCATCACCACCTTCAAACTTTCATTCTTCTCCAGTTTTCTTAGTAACTGTACTGTGCAGACGGGGCTATGGCAGAAACAGATGCCAAGACAAGGCTTGGTGCGAGAAGTTTATTGGGAAGTGAGAGAGGAGAAGAAAGAGACTAGACGAAGGATTTTGTAAGTGCATGGTGTTTCTCCCTGCTGGAAACACCTGGAAGGCTGCGCTGAGCATACTCCATAGATGCTTTCCTCTGTTGGGGCAATACAACCAAGGCATTAATTTCCTGCTTCCCATCTCTCACTTGTTAATGGAGTAAGCGCTCCCAAATTATGGCCTGTGCCCCAGATAGACCAGGCATGCTTCTGTGGCCAGAGAAAGCCCAAGGCTGGAATGTCACAGATGCTTGTAGTAGGTAGCAGGTGGTGTGTATGAAAATGGGGATGGAGATGCCAAGGGGATTCGGGCAGGACACCAAGAGCATCTGCCATACTACCTTACTCCAAGTCAGAATGTATCTGTGCAAAGAATCCTCTTCTAGCCTCAATTTCCTCTTATTCTTTTTATGCCTTCCTTATAGAAAATAGTCCCTTCCATGTAAAGGTTCTTTCAACTCTTCTCATCTCTGTACCACATCATACCCGATCACCCATCGGCTTCGCTTTTGTGATAAGACAGCACACACGGTTTTCCTTCTGGGACTTGCTAAGCTGTTCCTTTTACTTGTGATCCATTCTTCAGTCATTTACAACAATACATGTTCTCCTTGCTACACGGAGTTTTATCATGGAGGACGTAGTTGATGTGTTGATTTTCTTCAGATCGATTATCTATTTCTTACCGGTTATTTCTTTCAAAGGCTGTGCTCATACACGTATAGTAATGCCTTAGACAATTTCCACTCAGTTACTGTGTTCTTCCTACCTTTGTTACTAATCTTCTTAAAGTAAACACACCCACATTCTACCCAACAGCTTTTTCTTTTCTTTTTCTTTCTTTCTTTTTCTTTTTTTTCTTTTTTTTTTTTTTTTTTTTTTTTTGGTTTTTCGAGACAGGGTTTCTCTGTGTAGCTTTGCGCCTTTCCTGAAACTCACTCCATAGCCCAGGCTGGCCTCGAACTCACAGAGATCTGCCTGGCTCTGCCTCCCGAGTGCTGGGATTAAAGGCCTGTGCCACCACCGCCTGGCAACCTTTTCTTATTCCCATAATTAGGTTAGATTTTCATGCCACCTGGTCTCAAAGTGTGATGCTTGACCTTGCTTGTGTTCAGCACATCTGTGATTACCACCCTTCCAGGATCTACTCCGAAGGCCTTGAGTCTAGACAACATGATTTTGTTACATTCTTAAACCCAGGCCTACTGACTGGCACATAAACATCTGCTCAGACATTGTGTTAGTATTGTATGCCATGTGAGCTGATTGAGATTTTAATGAAGAGTTGTCATTCCTATTTCTGAGCATGTTTTTACCTAAAGAATTCATAATATACGAAAGATGGAGCCTTTCTCTTGCATCCCCTGTGAAGATTTGTATTCAGTGTACCACAAATGGTAGTGGCTTAAAAATGATTGTAAATTAAATCAACTTGATAACTCCAATATCATATGCTTTGGTGAGACATGATTTGGAATCACAGAGGTACATTTTTCTTTTCTAGGTGAATTACAGCAATAATTCAAATAGAGTATATTAATTGCTCAATAGAAACTAATCAATAAAGTTGGGCTCAAACACAAAACAATAAATAGATATATTCTAAAACCAAGAAAGGTAACAAAGGTGCTGAAACACCTGGACATTATTTGTAAAAGTGCATAGAAAATTTAGAAATACATTAAGGACAGGTCCTGGTCCCACTGCCTGGGAGCCGCCCAAACCATTCAAGTTAATCAACTGTCTCACTTATCCAAAGGGCCTGATCCAGTTAGGGGCTCCTTAGCTATTGGTTCACAGTTTATGTGTTTCCGCTAGTTTGGCTATTTGTCCCTGTGCTTTTTCCAATCATGGTTTCAACAATTCTCGCTTATACAATCCCTCTTCTTTCTCGCTGACTGGACTCCTGGAGCTCCACCTGGAGCATGGCCATGGATCTCTTGGAGTCTGGGGCCTACGCAGGGACACTTTGCTCAGCCTGGGCAAAGGGAGGAGGGGACTGGACATGCCTCGATTGAATCTACCAGGCTGAGCTGAATCCCCAGGGGAGTCCTTGCCCTGGAGGAGAATCAGTGTTAAAATAAGTTCTTCAGACTTCCAATTCAAAGACGTTTTATTTCTAAATCATATATATATATATATATATAATCAGAGGCTGGAGAGATGACTCTGTGATTAGGAGCACCAGCTGCTCTATTAGAAGACCCAGATTTGATTCCCAGCCCCCACTTGGTAGCTCACAACCATTTGTAATTCCAGTTCCATGGTATCTGATGCCTTCTTCTGGCATTCCTGGGCTCTGCGCATATAGAGTGCACAGCTCTATACAGACAAAGCACACATACACATAAAAAATAATGCTTCATGCATTTGTTTTTACTTTTATTATCCACAAGAAAACTAGAGAGTTTTTCACTTGCTCAAACCCATCCAAACGTTAGGAAAATTGAACAATCTTAAGAATCTTGTTTCACCGCCATGTCTCTTCTGTGTACAAGGGATTACTGTGCAGTAAAGGCTGATCTCTGTGAGTTCACATAGTACAGGACATCGAGAATTAAGTTGGGACCATTCCTTTCTTTAATATCTGATGATGTACTTTTAGCCTATGTTTCTCTTGTCTGAGACTATGACATTAATATCCTTCTTTATCTAGCTCCCATTTCACGTATCTTATGGAATACAACTTCATACTGTCTTTTCTTTTTAAGAGATCTGATGAGCAATGGAGGTGAAATAGCTGTTTCCTTTGCCCCATCACCTCAACTCTGGTCATGCAACTCCATAATCAGTTCACACAATGCTCCTGTGGCTTATTGATCACTTTAATATCCTGGTCCTTATTCCCTCTATTGATTCCAGGGTAGTCAATACATATCCTCTAGTTAATTTGAGTTTTTTTTTCTTTGTGGTCAGTGTATATCTTCCTTGGAAATCAAGTGCCTTAACTAACTTGGATATAGGCTCTCTCTCTCTCTCTCTTTCTCTCTCTCTCTCTCTCTCTCTCTCTCTCTCTCTCTCTCTTTCTCTCTCTGTGTGTGTGTGTGTGTGTGTGTGTGTGTGTGTGAGCATATGCGTGGTTCTTCAGGAAAGTGAGAGTCTCGTTTGTAGATGGTTTGTACATGGCGTAATTGGAGTTACAAGCAGAGAGCATGTCATCATGGCCCCGAAGGAAGGACAAATGACAGACATGGTGGGCAATGAAACAGTAAACTTTTCTGTCATCGCTTGGAATCCATCACACACTGGAGAAAAAGGCTCTGGGTATCAGTTTGCTGCTGGTAAATAACAGCTGGAGATATTCAAGTGTTAAGGGAGTAGCTGCTTTAAACCACACTGGGTGGCCTTAAGAAGAGAAATATGGAATTCTTTAAGTCAAAATTCACCCTGGGGTCTGTGACTGGTTGTTCTGGTAGAATCTTTTGATGCTAACAGTTATAGACCAGAGAGAGCCAAGAAACAAATGAAAGGCTGGTCATGGGCTGCCAAGTCAGCACATTACTTAGTATATCTTCTTTCCAGGTTTCTGTAGAAATATTAAAGTATTAAATGGGACAAAATGAGACATGGAATATTGAATTAGGGATAGCTGGAAATGTTTGGATGTTTGTAATAGTTATGAATGCCAAAAATCTCTAAATTTCCTTTTCTTTGTCTTAGAGTGCCATTCCTTCCTTGTTTGAGTCAGTTCTCTTCAGTTCTTAACCCTCTGTCCTTCATGTTCATCTCAAATCAATAACTAGATTTGGATTTCAGCAGAGTCAATTATGATGACAATCTTTATAATAGGTTTATATAACAAAACAAATCCATCTAGCAATTTATGTAATAAAATACCTAAGGGGAAAATAGATGGTACTAAATTCTGAACCTGCTCAATCAAAGAGCAGAGAAAAATAGATTTCTGTTAGTCTAATCCTTTTTTCTTGTTAAACATAGGCATAAAGCAGTTATCTGAATTCATGAAGAAGCCAAGGTAGTTTTGGTAGTCTGAATGAAAAGTGACTCCGTATACTCAAGAACTTGAGCACACAGTAGTCAGTTGGTGGTGCTGTTTGGGGGAGTTTTAGGAGTTCTGGAGTTGCTGGAGTGAGTATGTCAATGAGGGAGGGCTTTGAGATTACATGACTTCACTTCCAGGTCCCTTTCTACTTCATGCTTGTAGTAAAGGATGTGTTTTCACAGCTTCCTCTTGCAGTCTTTTGCCTTTCCACCACAGTAGACTCCATTCTTATGGAAGCATAAGCCCAAATAAACTCTCTCTTCTACAAGTTGCCTTGGCCATGGTGTTATCACAACAACAGAAAAGTAACAGATACAGTAGTTTTAATGCTTCGGTAGGTTAGGTAACTGGAAACTCTACGGAAATGTGATCAGCCTAACAAAAGTTAAATGACATAAATTGTTTGTCACAATATACAGAGAGAAATTGAGAGACATCATTTATAATATAAATTGTACATTTTTCTGGTGTCTCAGAAAAAGGACACAGAAGATGACTCCTTCATTAAAGCCTTGAGAAATACCTCAGTGATGGAACCAGAGGTATCATTAGGACTTCTGTTTGGGATATGTTCTGGAAAACACTGACATTGAGATGTTCTTCCTCCTTCCACTGGGAATGTGGAAGATCCTGCGGTGAAGGAAGGCAGGTGTAGAGTGGTTAACAGTCAGCCTCCAGAGGCTGGGTGTCTCTGCTTCCCCTAACCTTGACTTATTGATCTTGAAGCCTACAGATGGGAAGTGTGTTGGGAACTCACAAAACTACTTATAAATTCTAATAAATTCTCCATGTTTGAGGATAAACTTACAAAAATATGAGACAGAGCCATTACACTGTTTTCTGGCTTGTCGGCACTTCGGGGGTATAAATATGTGCTGAAAAGGCAATGCATGTGAACTTTTCACTTGTTTTTGGATATTGGCTGCAAAGTGACTAATTTTTGGCAAAGAAGAATGGCATTGTGGTTTTTCATAGTCAGAGCCAAAGCTTATGGTGTTCTGATGACAAATGGAATCTTGACCCAAGTCCATCTCATATTAGGCCCAGTGGGCTCTACAGATACATCTTCCTTTCACCTCTACTTTCTGAAGGTTTTCTAGGAAAAGACATTCCAGGCAACTGGCCATTACTCAAATGTGTTTCTTGTTTTATAAATAACATTATCTTCAAGGAAAGAACCAGAACGGTCACTTTTCTAGAGCAACACAATATTTCTATAGAGTCCCACAGATTAATTCTAGCAAGAATGGCTAAAAAGATAAGGAGTGGTCATTTCCAACACAGTTCCATTTAACTCCCCAATTAGGCTGATGTAGAAGACAGATGGGTCTTGGAGAATGAGAGGAGATTATCATAAGCTTAATTAGGTGGTGTTTCCAGGAGCAGCTGCTGTTCCAGATGTTGTCTCCTGACTAACTCTAATCAATACAGCCCCTGGCAATCAGTCCAGACTGCAGTACAATATCTCTACCTGGCAGTCCATAGGACCCAGTAGATTCAATGAAGCTTGAATAGTTGGTAGCATATTGGGATGTTTTATGGAGCCCCTGTAGCAAATTCACAGTCAAAATATCAAATATTATTTTTATAATAAAATCTACAGAGTCTTCAACAAACTATTTCCCTTCCTTCCTTCCTTCCTTCCTTCCTTCCTTCCTTCCTTCCTTCCTTCCTTCCTTCCTTCTGTCTTTCCTTCCTTCCTCCCTTTCTCCCTCCCCCCTCCCTCTCTTCTCTGTCTCTCTCTCTCTCTCTCTCTCTCTCTCTCTCTCTCTCTCTCTCTCTCTCTTTCTCTTTCTTTCAAAACATCTCTTGAGTTATTGCTTGACTTTCATAGGAATTAGATGCCTGACCTTGTGAATTTAATTTCCCATAATTAACTTACCTTGAGATTATTTACCAAAAGTGATAAATAAATAAGCAAGATCTATGTAGCATTATATTTCTATCAAGACTTAATCCACCTGCAGGAATGGACCCAAGGCAATTTTGAGTACATAAGTTAAACTGAACAGGGTTGCTCATTCTCTCCACAAGTCTTCATACTACACTGCTGCTTTCTTTCAAAACATTAAAAGTGGACTTATGGAGGTGTTCTAGTGATTAGCCAGTAGCCTAAGAAGCAAATAAATTGAAACAAATCAAGATAGGCAGACAGGTAGGTAGATTGTAGGCACACAGTTCCATAGAAAGCCTGGCTTATAAATACTTCTTGTTGTTTTCCTGGGATCAACATCAGTGTATTTATGCAACTTTCCTGTCTACTTAACCTAGTGTTGGTCCTAAAAGGAGGCGTATCTTGTCTATATCTCCTGAAAAAAGTTAAGAATTGACTTAAATAATCAATAAAGCAGTGAGAAAGTTAGTAGTTTGAGCAGGTGATTGGAAATTTGGAAATATAAGACTTCTGGCTTGAGAGTAGTGGATAACCTTCTTGGAATTTACACACAGGAAAGACATTCCATACCATTTAAATGCTTGTCAGAGGTCTCTTAAGAATCAGGATTGATGGTAACCCATTTCTTAGATGTCAACCATTATTCTCTTCTATTTTTCTATTTTTCTCAGTCCTTTCTCAATGGTTCCATTAATTATGTAGCAATGGTAATAGCTGTGAAACCAACTGTAATAGACTGAATGGCTCCCTTTCCCCAAATGCAGGTCTGTCTTCCAATATCCAGAACTTAGAACTGTGGTCCTATTTGAGGGAAGGTTTTCATGATGTAATTAAAGTTAAAATTTGACATGAGATCATCTGGATTATATGAGTGGACCTTAAATCTATTGAAAAGTGTCATGAAGGCTTGGGGCATAGCTTAATCAGTCAAGTGTGCAAAGGCAGCACAAAGACCTGAATTTGATCCCCCATAGTGCACACTTGTAACCCCATCACTAGGGAGGTGGAGACAAAGGACCCCTAGGGCTTATTTATCAGCCACCCTATTCTACTTGTTGAGTTGTAGGCTAATGAGAGACCTAGTTGCAAAAATAAATAAATAAATAAATGAGTGAATGAATGAATAATAAACAAATAAGTAAATAAATAAATAGATAAATAAATAAATAAAGTGAATGACTCCCAAGATTGTTTTCTGACCTCCCCATGTAGGTATGCACATGTAGATGCACACCCACATTCACATGAGCCCCAGTACATGAATGAACATAAACATGTATACACACATGTAGATGAATTTCTAAATGGTCTTATTAAATAAAAAACATGGAGCCAGAGAATTTGTGTTAAAGCCTTAGAGAGATCAGGGAAATACAGAAACCCACCAGCTAATCTCACCTCACCAACTCTGCAGATTCCAAGGAGAGCAACTTCCTGTCTACCCAGGCTTATATAATGCCTTGCTTTTCTGCTCTCTCATTGGCTCTTATCCCACTACCTCACTTCCTCTTCCTACACGGCTCTGTCACTGTCTGTCTGTCTGTACAGACCTCCACTGTCTGTACAGTCTCTGTGGTTGGTACTGGGATTAAAGGCCTGTGTCACCATTCTTGGCTCTGTTCCCTAGTGTGGCCTTGAACACACAGAGATCCTGCCTGTTAAGGAATTAAGGGTGTGTGCTGCCTGATTTCTTTGTTTACTTAAAATGGCTGGCCTTTCCCCCGATCTCCAGGCAAGCTTTATTTATTAACACACAAATAAAATATCACCACACACATGCACTAAAGATGTAAGGTTGGATGACAGTGGCAACATGGAGGAGGAATCAGGTCAAATTTCATGATTTTGCAGGACAGAAGTGTCTCTGTATTATCTGACCTGCTTACCTTGGTGCTTACCTGCATACACATTTATATATTTAACTTCCCTTTTATGTCCTGCTTACTTATACCACTATTATTTTTAGGACATAGGTTGGAAAATGAATGGTATTTTATAGAATGGAGAAAAAAATTAAAGGAAGGATGGACAGTACACCAGACTGGAGACCTTTAGCTGGGCTTGTACTGACTTTGAATAACCCTCTAGATGTATGGGTTCAAAAGCATACTTTAATTATATAAAAGCTGATAACATGATATCTTACATAAACACATTTTTGGGAGAGGGGAATATTGTGTATGGATTTTAATTAGTGGAAGAGTTGTGTGTAGGGAAATTGTCATGTTTTGACTGCTATGGACCCAGGTTCTTATTATAGGAATCCCATTAATTCCGGCAGAAGTCTCAGTTAGAAGCCTGAGAAAGATAAATGTTCCTCTTTCTCTGTGAGCCATGGGTGTGCCATGACCTATATATTTGGATGCAGTGGACTGTTCCTGCCTAGGACTTTTGGATCTGGGAGAAGCAGTATAAATAGGCTAACGTGTGTCCAGTCAGGAGGGAGGCATCAGGGCCATCAGTGCTTAGCACATGTGGTATCTACTGCGAAATAGTTGGTAGGGGTTCCAGGGAATACTACAGAGATGGCTAATGTTTTCAGGCAACCATTCAAGTAGAAAGGTCTTGACTCTAACCTTTTCTTGTTAATTTCCTCAACCTGATTCCTATGTATTATTTACCATAAAATCTGATTGGCTATTGGCCTGGTTACTAGTTGGGGACCTAGAAACTCTTGGAATTTCCTATGGGATTATCTTTTTAGTCATGGAGGGCCCTTTAGATCATGCCAGATAGTTTATGCTAATATGATGGCTCATGAATGACCTTTTGATACTGACTCAGGAGAAGTGTGGCTATGCCAAAAAAGACCAAATACATAATTAGAGAGATATTGATACCAGCCCAATCTGCTTACCTCTTGTGAGGAAATGGGAGCTAGAGATTTAGTTCGACAATGTGACCAGTACTTTAACTAATCAGAATACACAATGGAGGATTCCACTAAAAACTCTACACACCCAAAATGTAAGTGAGCTTACCTATGTGGTAAGCACATGTAAGCACGCAGGGAGAATGACAGCCTAAAATCATGTAAGCTTTGTATTTGAGACATCCTCAGACCTTGCTATAGATCTCTCTTCATTTCATGGATCCTAGTTTGTATTCCTTATTTTTTTTTTTACTATTATTGATTATAGAGTTCCTTTTTTTTCTCACAACATATTCTGAGTACGGTTTCCATTCCCCCTACTACTCCCAAATCCTCCCCACTTCCTTACCCATCCAAATCCCTGCCCTTTCTTTCTCTTATTGGAACAAACCGCATCTAAATTAGTACAATAAAATAAAAACTAGAATAACTAATTTTATTTTTAAAATAAACAATTGTAAATATAACACTTTCCTGAGTTCTCATAGCAAATTATTGAATGAGTTGTCATAGCAAATTATTGAATCTGAAAGGGTAGTGATAACCTCCAATTTATAGCTAGTTGTTGTTGCAATGTTGTTATGGTTCAGAGTTTAACATCACCCATAGACTTGTGATTTTGAACATGGAATTCTCAGTGCTGTTTGGGGGGTGTTTTAGAACCTTTACCAGGTGGGTCCCACCTGTCAGAAATGAGAGTCTTTACATAGAAGAGGGGTGATGGGCCTTGAGGATGGTAGCCTAGCCCAGTGTCCTGTCCTAATCCTGCTTTTTAGTTTGAGGAGAGATGAGCAAGCAGTCTCATGCCTCCGTTGCTGTGTGTCTCTGCCATGATGGACTGTATCCTCTCACACCAGGAACCAAAAATGCATCTTTAAATTACTTCTTATCAAGTATTTGGCCATAGAAATAAGAGAAAGGATCAATTCAGATATGCGAAAGGCTTGTGAACCCTGGAGCCTGTAGGTTGGTATCTGAACTTCATGACTTATGAAGTACTACTGTATTCTTCATATAGGAAATTTGGCCTCACTCTGGGTAGTGAGGATCAAAATTGCATTCTATCTAACCTGCTTTTCAGTTTGGAGAGTCACCGTGTATTACCTCGGTAAATCCCTCCTTTCAGAACACCTTTCTGTTATTTGTAGTTAACAGAAAGCAAAATAGCTCAAGGAATAACAGAGCAAAACTATATTAAACTTTAGTAGGAGCCAAAAGTAAGCTTTGGACATTTATGAAAGATCACTAATCATATAATTTTCTTTAAGCAAACTTATGATCAATAGTTAATAAAAATGTCAAACAATAGTAAGGCAATTTTGTATTTTCATATCATAGAGAATAGATACTTGCGGAGTGGAAGAATTTCTTAAGAAAAAATAATGAGTCACATCTAGGATAAGGTGATGTTTGCTCCAGATGAAAGTTACATTCTCAATGCTGGACTGCAACTTCTAAAATATATTTGTTTAAAACTTCATATCCGAGTCAAAAAGATGTTGGGCTGCTGGTCACAGAAACCTAAATAACAATGGCATTAAAGAAGGTTAATTTTTCTCTCAAGGGAAAGAGTGAAAGGAGTGGTGGTAGGAAACCTATGCACATCATCTGCAATATCAATAGATATTTCTACAGGCTTTTATGGAAGCCTCTTCAGTGACTTCCATTACATTTGAACAGCCAGAACTGGCCTCGGCAAGTCCTAGATGCAAGGGAATTTGAGAATAAAGTCTATCATTTGCTGTATACATCATCATCACAAATAAAAATTCGAGTTGGCAAGAAAGTTGGTATTTTTTTTTAACTCTTTTTTGTTTCGTTTTGTTTTGTTTTTTGAGACAGGATTTCACTGTGTAGTTTTGGTGCCTATCCTGGATCTCACTCTGTAGACCAGGCTGGCCTCAAACTCACAGAGATCCACCTGGCTCTGCCTCCCGAGTGCTGGGATTAAACGCATGTGCCACCACTGTCTGGCCTCTAGTGAACTCTTTATATTGACTTTTGTCATACAAACTGCTGTTTAATCCAGGACTTATTTTTTTTTTTTACTTCTAACAATACAGCAAGTTTCTAATACATGTAAATTCAATTTACATAATAGCCAAATAGTCATGCAGGAGGAAATTAAGACTCCCATTTTATTCCTCTGATGTACATTCACTCTTTTGAATCATCACTAAAGATCACATCACATTAAAACTCCTGGAATATGGCGTTGCAGTGTTATAAATGGAAAGATGGGGAAATCGCCATGCTAGAATGTGTCTATACATGGGAACCTGAAAATAAAACTGCAGACATTGGATGTGAAGGTCTGCGCAGAAGCACAGAAGTGTAATGTGACCCTGTGAGGGACAAAGACTGGACACTACACAGCACTTGAAGATCAAGCACTGGAAGAAACAAGAGTAAGTCCCCCCCCCCCCCGAGATAGGGTTTCTCTGTGTAGTTTTTGAGCCTGTCCTGGATCTGTAGACCAGGCTGGCCTCGAACTCACAGAGATCCACCTGGCTCTGCCTCGCAAGTGCTGGGATTAAAGGCACGCATCACCGCCGCCCGGCAAGCAAAAAAAATTTTTTTATCTACCAGATGGGCAAGAAGGAGGAATCATTTGGAGAATACAACCATAAATATTTAGGAATAGGCTAATATCCAGAAGGCTGATGATGTCCAGAAGAAAGAGGGAGTGATCCACAGAATATTGTCAGATTGAGTTCAGGCAATCGGGAGGAAAATTTTTCTGAAGCCAAGAGAGTGGTCTGATGTGTAGACTGAGAAGTCCTTGATCTACCAGGTGCCTGGATCACTAAGCGAGGCAAACCAGGCTATGGCCAAGAAATCATGCAAAAGGGAATTTTGACAGAGATAGACCAGCTGGAAAGGTCAGGACATCAGGAGCAACTGCACATTGCCTTCACTTAAATTAGACAAAGTAGGTCAAACGAGCCTGGGAAGGCACAGACACAGAGGCTCTTTTCCTCCTGGAAGCCGGGGCGGGGGTGGGGGGGTGGGGGGGGGTGGGAGTGGGGGGAGTGGTACACCACTGCCTTTCTCTCAAATGGTGCTTGTTTGAGTGTTTGTTTGTTTTTCCTCCTCCTTGGAAAAATCTGAAGGTAGAAATAATCAGTGAGTAGTCATTACTGAATTCCTTTTTTTTTCTTTTTTGTGGCCTACACTTCTGCATACTTCTATGCTATTCTGGAGGAATGATGCCAGATTGTGTTTGTTTGAAAAATGAGAATATTTGAAGTTTATTAAATATGAAAATATGAGTCTTTAAGTTGTAAATAATGCAGTAATATCCTTTCTATTTTTCAAATAAGCAATTTATAGTCTTTCTCCTTGGGTTCATTTTTTTACCTTGGTAAATATATCTTGCTGCCTTGAAAAATGATTAGAATTGACTGAATGTTAATCTATTCCTGTAACACAGTTTTGATATCCAGCTTTTTTTCTTGAGCATGTACAAATCTTTTCCTTGTAGTTGTGAATATTTTTTTCATGCCAGAACTTCACAATGGTTGTGTCCAGTTCTATTAAACTGTAATAAGATTGTGCCTAATGATTTTTATGAGCAGTCTTTAGTGCTGGGTAAAAATATCTTAACAATAGTATTCACAAGAAGCCTAAATGAGTTGAAAGCTAGAAACTGGGGAGTGGAACTGGAATATCTTTGGCCTCTAGGAAGGTTAATGAATTGGTTTCAGACTCACAGTTTTCTGGAATAGCTAAAATAACCCAGAGGGTTTCAAATATTATTGTGGTTATGTCATGCATGGCAGCTGGTAGGTTGACAGATTTTTCTCCTTCCATTGTACTAAGACATCGACTTCATTTGGACAGAGTAAAACACAATTCCATGTTGTTTTAATGAACTGGAATCAAAATTACTCTGATATGAGCCCCTATTACATGGTGCACAAATGCATTGATCAAACATCACAGTACAATTTAAAATAGAAAGCTGAACATGAACTTGAGGCCCAAGCCTGCCTCTTGTAGGCATGCACCAAAAATCATCTTAATTTGAAGAAAATCTGTTCTGTAGCAAAGGCCTATAGGAAATGTGATTGTATGTCCCCTTCTTTGCCCAGTATTCGTGTTTGCAAATCTTCTTGTAAGGAAATACTCCCTTGTATTTCATCTAAATCCCTGTATGGAAGCTTAAGCCCACTGCTTCCTCTTATAGCTGTACTGAAGACATGACGCAGCTGCCACTACCAGATGGCCCTTAAAATACACACACACACACACACACACACACACACACACACACACACACACACACCTTGGGCTCATTTAGAGATAGCTTCTACAGTCCTTGTCTCTCCATCCTCACCAGCAAGAAAAAAACGCGTCACCTCATACTCCTTTCCCCCTCTTAGCTTGCACGTTACTCTTTTATTACATCTTTAGAGCCGAATCTCTCTGCTTGCCTCTAATTATTTCCTTGTGACTAATTTCTAGAAGTGAAATTCCGAGGTTGAAAGGTAAGCACGTTTTAAATATTTTTTACCCATATGGCCCCCTTACTCTTGACAAACATTGCTCTCTGTGAAACTACTGGCTGCGTGGAGAAAGACGCTTTTCTGTCAGGTGGGATACTTTTTTATATATTGGCCATTTGTTTTCACACACGAGCAAGAATTTTATTTGCCCTTTTTGGTCCATATTTGCGTTGGTATTTCCATTATATGTAATAGAGGCTATCTTTATTTTAAAGAAACTAGCTTTTGCTCAGAGCTTATTATCCATACTATTCTTCCAGCTGTTACTGGCTATTTAAGTCCAGTCCTACTTGTAACATGCAGATGTTTTTCATGTTTATGTTGCTAAATTTATTAGTTGGCAGTCTGTGAGTGAGTGGCTAGAGACGCTGTTTACACCCATTTATGCCCCCACTATGGTCTCTTTCTTACTGCTTTTGCTATCGTGGTGGAGCGAGGCCAGTTTGACTAAGTGACATTCGGCCAAAGTTCTGAAGGAAGTGCAAACATTTTTGGGGAAAGGGGCCACCAGTGTGAAACCCACACCCTCAGAGCTTTTCTGTGTTGTCTGAGGTTCAGCATCTGGGCCAAATGTTTGAGGCATAATGACACAAGATGAGATCAATATGAAATGAATTTAGGAGAATATATGGCTTACGTTATGTAAGACCTTCAAGGTAAGGTTGAACCCTTTACCATGAGAGATGGGAAACACGAGAGTTTTAAGTAGAGGAGTTACATGACCCTGCTTTCACTTTAACAGGGAAATTCTTCAGTTTTTTAAAATAGTGTAATCACTTGTCTTCAAATTATTTGCTGAATTACCTATTTTTAGTGAGCTAGAAGACTACTGTAATGGTACATAACATGTAAATTGTTGAATTTTTATTTTATGTACACCTGGGTTTAATTTGTGAATTCTCACTTTTTCTGTTTGAGTTTCTTCCTGCATAAGTATAATACTGTTTTCATCACTGAACTTTACCACATATTTAAACTATAGCTGGACAGAGTCTTTTATTTTACTCTTTTCTCAAAAGTATTTGCTTCCTGCACACTTATTTTCTCTATATAAATTTCGTTAGGATCATGTTTAAAAACTTTAACTTGTGTTGAATATGAGTTAAAAATCTGTGCTGCACATCCTCCAGTAATCCAGTCCTTAAATTCCTTTGGTGAGGTCTTATTATCTGTAAACCTTGCATATTACTCCTTATTTTTTTAGGTTTGTCCTGTGGCTTTAAGATAATGTGACATCTCTCTTCACTGGATCACAATGTTGTAAGGCGTACCCACCCCACACTAAACCATTCTGTGGAGGACTTGTGCTTTCCTGGTTCTCTTTCTGCTTGCTCTTTATGCACAAGAGCATGCTCACATGTGGTAGCAGTGAGGCTTTGATTTTGGACACATCTGGATTTCAGTCCTGGTTCTGCCACACGTCTTGCTTTGGATGTCTGTTTAACACGCTGTCTTTGAGCCTCAATTTCTTAGATGGTAGGATGCTGGTCATCTCTGAGAGCGATTTTATGGAAGTGAAATGAGGTGAGTTGTGTAGGCTCCAGCACGAAGTCACCACTCAATCCATGTTCATCCCCTGATTTCTGAAACAACTTGTGTATTCCAGGCAGACTGGAAGTCTTTATTAAACCTTCCATGGCCGATCCACAGTAACACACACACACACACACACACACACACACACACACACACAAAATAACCGGATGACGTTTCTAGAAGGGGCTTAAAGTTTTTTTTTTATCACATAGTATTATTATTATTATTATTATTATTATTATTATTATTATTTAGTTTTAGGTTTTTTGAGGCAGTTTGTAGCCCCGGCTATTCTCAAACTTGCTCCATAGACTAGGATAGCCTGGAACTCAGAGACCTGACTGCATCTGTCTCTCAAGTACTGGGATTAAAGACGTGCCCCACCATGCTCGGTTCACTATTTTCTATTTTCTCCATCTTATGTAACTTAGTTCTCTCTAAATCAGTCTGAAGTGTTAATAATAATGATGTAAAAAATGATCTTTTGCGATAGAAAACAACTTCTAAACTCAGGCATTCCAATCATCTGTCATGTTATTCCATTCACCTAACTTTCTATTTCCACCAACTGGGGAAATTGAGGGCATTTCCCTCAGAAGATTTTACTTCCTTTAAATAACAACCTTGTCCTTCTGTTCTCTGAAGTATCATTGGTTTCAGTGGGACGCAAGGGTCAACTGTTTGAATGAACGAAACAAGATTTAAAACAAGGTTAGAGGTTTGGAGTATCAAAGGTATACAGGATAGTTAACTATTAATCTTATTTAACCCAGTCGGTTTGACTCAGCTAAACCCATCTGTCAGGTTATGCCGTTTTCATTCTCTTCCCATTGGCTTCTTCTCCTTATTGAAGTTTGATGTTCGGTTCCCTTAGATTTGCCTTTAACTCCTGCTATGAGGGTAAGCTAATTCTCATGCTTGTAAAAGCTGATGATCAGAGAAGCAGAGTCCTTTTATAGTAGCAATAGGAATTCATGCTAAACTTCAGACAGACACTGGTCTTTTCTGATTTGACAGCTTCGTCCTGATGATGTGTACAGTGCTGCCCGGATGAGCCTCTGATGGGTTTCTCATCTCCTTTCCTCCAAAAAGCCTCCTTTGTTCCCATCTCAGGACCTGCCAGCAGTCTGATGGCCTTGGCATTTTCCAGTCTCATTATGGCTACCCTCCTACACTCTATTCACATTTAGTACGTGATGTAACCCCTGGCTCCACCTTGCCGTCCATGGAATGGTCACATCTTTCATTTATGAAAGCCAATGGGTCTTCAGCTGTACATTGTCCTCCTCCTCCTGCTGTTGTCTTTCTTGAATTCTGATAGTTCTGATAGTAAGCAGCTGATACAATGATACTGGTCTTATATGGCCACATCATATATGACTAGGTTTGTGAAATCTTCTCATTCTACCCAACAGTGCGTGGTTTCTCTTCCTTCATAATCATGTAACTCTCTATATTTGTTCCTCGGTAAGCATGGAGTTCTTCTTCCTTGTTCGATCCAACATGTACTTAAGCATGAGCTAGGTACAAGAATAGGTAGTGAGAGTGCAAAGCTGAGCAAGGCTGAGTTGCTGCCACTAGGAATACCAGAGTAGATGGAGAGGCCTGTAAAGAAACTATGAGCAGCCTGTTAAAAAAAAATACAGCTATCAAGGAACTGTAAATGATTTTCCAAAGATCCTTGAAGTGCACCCAATAAGGCTATTATTCCCTCCCCTTGGATGAACTCATGACTTTAAAGACTCACTTCTCCAAGCCAGGAAAGGGAAAAGGGGGCCATGGAGTAGGGCTAGAGAGGGTTAAGGCAATATGCAGGAGAAATGAAGAGGGGGAAGATGAGAAAAATGGGGAGAGGAATTTAGTTGGGGAGGAAGAGGGAGGTAGATACAGAAAGAAAGTGAAGGAAGAGGGATGAAGAATACAAAGTATGTTTGATAAACCCTCAAGGAATTACATTATTTTATATTTGCCTAACATTGTATATGATACATAGAAGTATTTGTACATACACACATACACACACACACACACACACACACACACACATCTTAAATGAAGTCATGCCACTTGGGCTGAAAAGGCTCCCCACAAGGGCCATAGACTATGCAACAGAACCCCCAGTTCCTGACACAAAAACTAAACAAAAAACAAAACAGAAAATCTTTGATTTGACTTGTTGGTGAAGACAGTCTAAGTGACTCCCCAAATGATACATGCTATGGCTGTTGCAGTTGGTTGCTGGTAAGTCCCTATTAATGAAAGCACTATATGCTTTGGACAAAGGATTCAGAATATTCTAGTTAGATGGAACCTGAAGGTCTCCTTCTTCCAGACTAGCTTTCATAGTATCAGAAGTTGCTAAGCAGCTTCCCAGGGAAGGAGGCATTCAACAATCTCATCCAGCTGTGATGCCTATGAACTACAACAGTGACTAGCATGGTAAGATTCTCTAATGGTGCAAGAGTGGGACTTATATTTGGGCAGTAACCAGTACCTGTCAAATTGGATTTCCTCAACAGAAGGAAATCATGCGTGGTACTAGAAACCTAGCCAATTATTTGAAGCTAGTAAGTTCATGAGTCCTAGAGAAAAACCTACTACTGCAATTTTATTTAGCCAGCATAATTCCTAACTGCATTCCAAAACTTATCTTTGTGCCCACAGATAAGTGTGCCTTTTACTTTTAACCTAAGAAGCATCTCGTAGTCAAATGGAGTCTATTACAAAACCCACAAATGGTCATAATGAAGAGATCAACTGATTGTGTGGAGCCTGCCTGTAACCTATTCATCTTCAACACAAATGCACCTCAGGCTCGGGAAACATCTCAGAAGAGAGATCAGAATGACTGTTAGAGCCAGAGAAACAGGAAGTCTGCTGTGAGATTATGTCTCCTAGAAATGACAGAGAAGCTACACCATTATACTTTAACAATACGGATGTTTAAATAAGACCCGAGCAATGACAATATCAATAAGACAAGCTAATTAGAAGGGAGAAATCTCATGGTATCCCATCTTTATGGGATCTCAAAATTTAAAAGTTGAAGCCAGATATGGTGGCACATGCCTTTAATCCCATCATTTGGGAGGCAGAGGCAGACAGGTCTCTGAGTTCAAGGCCAGCTGAGTTCCAAGATAGGCAGGACTACACAGAGAAACCATGTCTTAAAAAAAAAAAAAACAAAACAAAACAAATAAATTAAATTAAAAATTGCATAAAAGACCCTCACTCAATGCACATGAATGTTCTCTCATCTTAGTAATTAGGATGACTGAACCATGAAATGTCAACAAATACCTTTGCTTTCCAGACGATGTGTCTCCCACTTACATCCAGATTTGCCTGACTTTGGAAGTTCAAGACTTGGACTCATCTGACTCCTATCATTCATGGAATTTTCTTGCTATTTCAAGGTCAAAAGTCGTGTGAAAAAGATGGGAATAAAGATAGGCTGGACCAAGTTGCTCCTTACAAACCTATTACTGTTGTGTTCCACATGGAGCTATTCTCTGCCTGGTAGATGTTCAATGATGATGCTTCCTGGTACAGGGTCTTGTAGTTTTCTAGGGCGTCCTCTCCTTCTCTGATTTCCCATTATCCTTCCCTTGACCTGTGCAATGGCTGAAGACTTCTCTGCCTAACTGGGCTAATTATTCTCTATTCTCAGCTCTGGGAGTTCGGTGATTCTGCCAGGGTATCTCTGCTAAAAAGTCTGTTCTTTCTTTGTATAGCATTTTAGGTCAGGACCTAAGGTAACCCTAGATAGTTGTTTCTCACACTTGGTCATATCTGGCCCAATGGACACTTCATCTATCCTACACCCATCTTTCTCCCACCTCACCTAAATGATTGGTCTATGTATGAATGCGATTCAGCAACAACATACTTTCATTCTTCTACAATGCTGCCAGTGGGCCTGCTTCTTAGACTTTCTTGCTACGCAACAATGAAGGCACAGGTGTACCAATACCAAATAGTGAGTTAGGGATGGATACTCAATTCTCGGAGTTGTCTTTTAAAAAAATATTTTTTGACTAGATACAAAGTAAGCAACATGCCCTCTCTCAAAAAACCTGTCTTAGTTTCCATACTCACTTCCCCCAGTTCCTTCTATTTTGTGTGTGCTTTGAATTTACAACTTTCTGACTCAATGCCCGCCCCCACCACTAAAGAATGGAATTACAGATGTGTACCTAGACATCTGACTGGCTTCCTCCTAACTTGTTAAGAGCTGTGTTGTTATCTCATGACCTGAAAAATTAACTTCCTACTATGGTGGCTTTTTTAAAACCTCACTTCAAAATACATTGTCTATTGTTTTCACATTTCAGCATCTCACTTTGAGATTCATTTATATAATTATATTAGATTGTCATGTCTAAGAAGGAATGCTGATCCCTTGGCTCCTCATTTTTACCACTGAGGGGAGATGATCTATTATCTTGCTAGGAAGAGGAAATACTTTTTTTCTTCTCCTCTACCCAAGGAGAGCTGCTAGTGTTAATTCTGGGGGAGAAACAGAAAATAGCTTCTAGCTACATCCCATGTACTAATAGATAGGTTACATCTTCAAAAAAAAATGTGGACCAGAGATTCTTAATCCATGAGGTCACAGCATGATCCCATCTGAGGTCACTTAGGTCAATGTGGGGTTGTAAAATAATTGAGCAACAGTAAAAGGTTCTGAGTGTGCAATGACCAGAAATTGAATTCAAAATCAAATTCATAATGAATCTGAGGTGACGCTGGCAAGCCTGGCTCATATTGCATCTTATGTCTCCA